>NW_028145568.1:4432500-4692500 GCF_977016875.1 Pavona decussata
TGATTTCTTCATGTATATATAGCATGTGATAAAAGACGGCAAAGATGCGCTTGTTGATTATCCACTGGAGTTACTCAGCAGTGTCTCATTTTATGAGAAGTTTGAGGCATCATTTAATTGTTTTACGTACATTCCATCTGAATTTGCGGTCTACCTTCCTCACCTGTCATATGTTGATATGAGCCATAATCGCCTTACATGTTTACCAGAATCTTTTGGCCACTTGTTCCACCTTAAGACATTGCTGTTAAATAACAACAGACTGCAAGAACTTCCAGGAACTTTCTGCTTGCTTGTCAGACTTGAGAAAGCAGACCTGTCGCACAATCAGTTGAAATGCTTACCGCAAAATCTGGGTATGATGGAGTCACTCCAGAGTTTAAATGTCAGTTACAATGACCTTGATACACTTCCTTTAACACTTGGAAAATCAAAGACATTGAAACTCATCCTGGCAATTTTTAACAAGTGCAAATGTCCACCACAGCAAATTTGTAATCAGGGCTCGGATGCAGTGTTGGCATATTTGCGGAATCAAAACCCAAAGGATCCAGAACGGAAGCTTGTTAGCAGGAGCAATGAGTTTCCTCGTGTAAGAGGAGATGTGTTGGTACTAGCACCCACTAACCCCCACACTGCAAGAGCCCATTATGTTCAGACACAAACAAACACAAATGCCACAAGTCGTATTAAAACTCCTCTGAGGCCACCTGCAAATGTTCATCAGCTTCCCCCAGATGAGCTTGTGGACAAGATAGTTGGCTGCTTGTATGGAGCAGCTATTGGTGATGCTATTGGACTATGCACTGAGTTTATGATGCCTGATGAGTGTCGTTTTCATTATGACAAAGAATCGTTATGTTGTGAGCAGATGATTAAAGACAGACACAGAAGTAAGTGGCGAAAAGGAGACTGGACTGATTCGTTTGACCAAACTGTAAGTATACAAAACACCTGCTTATATGACAGACTTGCTGAGCTCCTCATTGACTTTCTCTCTAGATTTCTGGGGCTTTCTGAGTTTATTTTATAAATTGGCTTCTGAGAGCCCACACTGTATTTGGTTTCTTTTGGAGATATGCAGAGCATAAGAATTGGTGCTGAATTGGACATCAGTAAAAAATGTTTTTAATATATTTGAGATATGGAACTTTGTATACATGTAGGTTGCTTTCTGAGCTAGTCCGAGGTTTGTTCAATAGCATTTTCAGATGTGTAGCACAGAAAGATTATGAACACATGTATAACCATGCTTGCAATTAGGGAATTCAGTCATCAAATCTATTTCTGAGAGGAACATTTCCTTCCTGAAAATGTGAAATCTGTTTGCCAAATTCAACATGCCTACAGGTGAAAATTTTACATCTCTGCACAAAAAAATATTTGTTTAATCCCACTATGCCACAGTGTACAATACACAATCATACACTGTAAGAAACCTTGGACTTTGTATGGGATCAGTTTTGAAAGTGCTATACAACTATAACTACCATTTTAAACTGACAAAATTAAATATACATGTATGTAGTTGTTAAATGCCCAATTTAATTGTCTTTAAATCTGGTAGACAATCAAATTGTTCTTCCTTTGGTTCTAGATGTTAATCCTTGAAAATATCATTCAGTGGGCTGGTGTTGTGGATGAACTGGAGTTTGCAAAAAGCCTCCTCAACTGGTGCAAACATGGATTTCCTGAACTGGGTGATAGCGTGGGGAGAGGAGTGAGAGGTGTTCTTGCCAAGGTACACTGTAATATTAATTTTAACAGTTTAAGGCCACAAGTGTGCATTGGATACATGGTGCATAGTGTTGAGTTGTACAGAGGTGAAGACGTGTCCCTCATTACTTTACAGTGATTAGTGTAAACTGACAAATGACACATGAATTTTTGCATCAGAACTTTGCAGCACAGTTTTCTGTGTCTCATATTTCCATCTTCTGCCGACTTTTGGAATGCCCCATCCATCATGATCATTTTCTTTGAAGACATTTACGAATAAAGGTTAAATTAATGGTTTTTTGGGAGTTATGATTTGTATTTCGTTTAGCAAAACAATGCCAACCAAAGCTTCTTTGACTGTCAGACAAAAGTAAATGCATGCATAAGATGCATGTGTCAACACATATTGGCAGAAGGATGTGTGCCAAAAAGGTTCATGAATTTTGCATGTACATTGTTCGCTTATTTCTGACTTGTACTGGATGTTACTTTTTTAACAGGTTGTATGTGATCCAAAGTTTCTCAATGATCCTCATGGAGCAGCCAGATCAGTAGCAAACAAGTTGGAATCACCATCTAATGGTGGTGTAATGAGAGTTGCAGCTCTTGGTATTGTCCACTTTCATGACTTAAATGAAGTAGCTACTAATGCAGTTAGGATATGCAAGGCTACACACTGTGACCCCAGGTTGGTCTAGATTACTTTGTCTGTATGTGTCAGTTAGCTTCACCCCTGGTCCAAAATGAAGCCAGTGCAAAGGGGCTTGCCAAAGTTAGTCTATTCAAAAGATTATATGTTGGAAGATTATGATGCATCTGGAACAACGATACTGCATTTATTCACATTTTTGGGTGCTAGGTTTGCCATTGAAAATTTTATAAACTAAAATACAGTTCACCAGTAACCAATGATTGAATTGTGAAATTGGGGCATGAAGTCCCTTAAACAACCAATGGGCCAAAGGAAAAAACTGACCAGTATTTGCACTCAGCACTATGCATTGACAATCCCATAAATCAAAGTTTACTCATAATTTTTAGAGAACACCGTCATTGAAACATGAGACAGGATGGAATACATTAATGAAAATAATAATTATTTTTTCTTAATTTGATTGTCAGATGCATTGCAAGCTGTGTTTCAGCATGCATTATCATTGCACTGATGTTGCAGGTAATTATTATGACAGTTTACATTATCAAGATTTGTGGACTTTTAGTATATAATTTGTTACAAAGTTACATTCCCTGCATTCCTTAGCTATTAAAGATAGTAGTGCCTCAAAAAACATTGGGAATGCTAGAAGAAAAAAAGGGAAGAAAGGAATGAAGGAAAGGAGGAAGGAGGGAAGGAAGGAAGGAAGGAAGGAAGGAAGGAAGGAAGGGTGGGAGTTACATGTAGAAGGGAGAGAGGAATGAAGGAGGGAAGAAGGGAAGAAGGAAGGAGGGAGGAAGGAAAGACAGAGGGAGGGAGAAAGGAAGGGAGGGAGGTACATGTAGGAGAGAGGGAGGGAGGAAGGAAGGAGGGAGGGAGGAAGGAAGGATGGAGGGAGGGAGGAAAGAAGGATGGAGGGAGGGAGGGAGGTACATGTAGGAGAGAGGAAGGGAGGACAGGGAGGAAAGAAAGGAGGGAGGGAGAGGGAGGGAGTGAAGGAAGGAAGGAAGGAGGGAAGGAAGGGAGGGAGGGAGGGTGGAAGGAAGGATGGAGGGAGGGAGGGAGGTACATGTAGGAGAGAGGGAGGGAGGACAGGGAGGAAAGAAAGGAGGAAGGAGGGAAGGAAGGAAGGAAGGAAGGAAGGAAGGAAGGAAGGAAGGAAGGAAGGAAGGAAGGAAGGAAGGAAGGAAGGAGGAAAGAAAAGGAGGGAGGGAGGGAGGATAAAACCAACAAACAGGCAAGTTGGCATCCCCTTGAGTTTTATGGGTATCCTGCCATGTGCTCCTGAGCTCCAGGTAATGGCATGTACCACTTGAGTAATGAAAACCAAACTACTTTGCAGAGTGGTTGGGTCTATTTTGAACAGCTCCAGCTATACCATTATACATGATCCACAGCACTCAGTCAGACTGCCAACCACCGAGTAACAATAAACTCTTGTTATAAAGTAAAACTATTTTCTTCCTTAGGGACAGCACGACTTGAAGAGCAAGTCATCTCTTGAGGAGCTGCTAGAGAAGGCAAAAGAGAAGGGCAAAACTTACTTGCAGGAACCTTTTCATCAAAAAGACTTCCACCACTATTTCAATTGCCAGACATGGGAAGAGTAAGTCCCCTTTCTGTCAAACACTGATCGAACAGATTTATTTTTATTTGCTTTTATACGTGAATGGTATATGATGCAGAGAAGGAAACAGTGCTATTTGCTGGAGTGCAAGTGAGATTGCCCATTTATCACTTTTCATCACTGGAGGATTTGGTGCTACTTTTAACTGTTATGAATTGGCCCTCGCTCTAGCTCCTATGTCCAGAAACTCGCCTCTCATGGTCAAAAAGGCATTGATGAAAAGATGGTCCTGGTAAAGTAATGTGGTTGGACTTGTTGTGTGCAGTATGCTTGTATTGTTTGTTGTTACATAGTTCTTAATCCTTTTAGGGTTTTTTTTCTGTCTGGTAACATGTTTGAAAGTATACAGTGTAGTCTGTGTTTCAGTTTTATTCCGTTGTTATTGTTGTGACCTTAAGACAGTATTAAGGGCTGAGTCAGGATTTGACCCCCCCAGCAGGCACCGTTGTACGAGACTGGCACTGCTCAAATATTGTGTACTGCCCTTTGTGATTTGTAAGCAAGAGGGGCTGCATGTACAATGTAGCTACAGGCTGCGATGTATGATGGACAGCAGTAGACAGATGAGAGCCTCAAGGATTTTTTTTCTTACAACAGCTTAAAAGAAAGGGTAGTATTTGAAGGACTGTCTGCTGTTTAGTTGACCATTCCACACAGTGAAGCTACCTTTTTGATATTTTTTAGCGTGGAGTTTTGTGAACCAAGGTTAACCGATTACACATTCAAACCATTGGGAGCAGGACTTGTGGCGCTTAGATGCATGAAAGATTACAAGTAAGTCGTTCTGCAACAACTTCTCTGTGAAGCACAGGCATATTGATAAAGCCTGTAATTTGACAACGCCACAAAACAATAGGTCTAATGAGCAAACACAATCGCTCTGCACGTGCGTTTTACATTTTGGTACATTTCTTTGCTGTCCTCTGCAAAACAACAATGTGAAATGACCAAATTCTAGGTCTTTTGGAGAACAGACGGTGAATTTTTTATTATTTTCTTGAATGCCACTCCTACCAATTTGGTTCGTGGATAGTTCGCCGTTTCTGTCGAAGTTGAGCGAGTTGAAATAATCGCGAAGTAGCACAAATGAAATAAAGTTATATTTTCAGTTGACGTTTTCGTTGGCGTTGCCGTCGTCCCTGCTTAAGTTCCCTACTAGTAACGAGCGTGGATCTGATTTCTGCTGACTATAGCACTGCTCAATCAAGCACTCATACAGCTCATGAGAATTAGGGAAATGATCACCGAGCATCAAGTGTATTGATATTCAAACAAATTCTCCAAATTAGTTCCATAAGGATTATATGGAGTGTGGTGAGGAGAATTGGCTCGTTGATATCAGGTTTAGAAGTGAAAGGACTGTGACGATTTGGATAATCGCAGCCCTAAATTGCAGAATTTTATCTGCCAAGGATCAAGTGTATTGATATTCAAACAAACTGTTCCAACTAGTACATTACCATAAGGAATTTATGGAGGGCAGTGAGTGGAGAGCAGTGAGGAGCGCTGTGGCGATATGGATATAGACCATTTCCGATTTGCTTTGAACCTCACTATGAAAACGAGGCTAAGTGCAAAGTTTTTGTTATGAAAATTAGTTTTCATCCATATGTAACAAAACTAATTTTCATATGAAAAATTTTGCACTTAGCCTCGCTATTATAGGGAGGTTCACAGCAACTCGGAAATAGCCTATTGTAGAATCTTATCTGCAATTCTTCGCGCAAACTTTCTCTTTTTGTTTTTATTTTTCTCCTTTTTACGCCAAAATTTGTTGCTGGGAATGAAGGCAGTTGCTTTTTTTAATTAACAGTTCAAGCAAGTTTTTTTCAACTTCTCGAAAATTTAGGCTGCTTATTCCGTTATTTCTGCCTTTTGTGATTCACCGTGACATGAAGGTGTAATAACTTGGATTTGTTTTAAAAGATGTCATGTTTCCATTTTCCCTAATTTGTTTATTTATTAAGTTTTTCTTCAATGTCAACAGAACAGCGATAACCGAGCTTGTAATGGAGGGAGGGCACGCAACGTGTAACGCTACAGTCGCAGGCGCCATTTTGGGCTGCAAGGTTGGATATTCTGAATTACCTCGAGACTGGATCGATGGCTTACTACCAAAACAAGTGGCCTGGCTTAATACTAAAATTAATTGTTTTCTTGATATGATGGCCTTACCTTGAAATTCCTTGAAAACTCTACAGTCACAGAAGCTTGAAGAAGTGAAGGTGGGTTGAAGACCAGCACGCCGCCTGGACGTGGGAAAATTCGCACATGTGAGTTCAAGAGGTTATCATTTTCTCTTGGTAACAATTACTGGACAGGCGACGCCATATCGAAAAAAAAAATGATCGAAAGAACCCGTCCATATTTATGAACTCAGTGTGTTAGGCTTTTAAGATCTTATAAATTGAAACTTTCAGTTAATATGTTATAATTCTAATGTTAACAGAACCGTACTGATATCCGTTATTATTAAAACTGGATCATTGTATAATGCAATTGAAGGGATTTGATTGGATTATCGGCCATGCTATATGAGCCATTATACCATGCCAGGGAAAATAGCGACCATTAAATTGTTTTCTGGTTGTTCTTGCATGCAAAATCAACAAGATCTAGCAATGTTTCTTGATTGTTTGAAATAAAACGATCATTCCACCCACGCTTGTCGGATATGAGATAATTATAGCCAAGTCGGCGCTACGCGCCTCGTTGGCTATCTATCATCTCATATCCAACGCGCGCTCGTGGAGTAATTGTTAAATAGCCGATATACTAGGAATCTTATCAAAAGTCCTAAGCTGAATTGATTTGTTTGCAAATAAGTTGTCGCCTGTGCAAAAGCTGGACCATCCAACAAGTTTTAGAACTTTCCTTTGTTAATTTTTTTGAAATTTTGAAGTAAAAAAAATCCGTTGTCGAATCTTAGAAATAGTTTCTTTTTTGTTATGAAATTTTTAATGAAATTATAAATTAAAGTAATTAAAAATAATTATTAATAAGAAGATTGGTAGCTGGTTTCATCTCATGCTAACAACAGACCCGTGAACACTACTATTACATCGGAAATTTTCTCAATTGAGTGGTGACGTGAAGTTTGAATTTTAAGAATGAATGACTATAATACTTGAATTCGTGTTGGTAAATATATTTTCTTATTCCAGTAGTAGATTGTTTTACACTTGTAAATGGCAATGGTAAATGTATATTTTAAGAATGATAAACCATGAATGATTTTTGTTATCGCATAGCTCGTGAGCAAAAATTAAAGAAATGTACTTTTCACATGTACAGCGTGTTGTGTTATAGTAAAATCACATATGATCATAGTTTTGAAATGGAACTGTCACGGCGAGTTTCCTGTTTTCTACTCAAATATTTAGCATAGAACCTTTGCTCCAACATGAAATTGTTCGTAGAGAACCGGGAGAAGACTATTGATTGATTTCTCCAATGAAGAACACACCATAAATCAGTTTTTCACAATTTCTTCAACATGCACTGGAAGAACTTGAAAACAATGGCCAATTTTTTCAAGTTGTAATCCATTTTCACGCAAGTCATCCGCAGCAAAAGATAACACATACTAGCTTATACATATACTCGTAGGTCAGTTGTTAACAATACTGAACCATTGTTTTAACATTTTCATTGATACAAATAGTACTTTTTCGCTATTCAAAGGCACACCAATCAGGCTACCTTACGATAGAGTGTGGAACCCCAGTAACTTAATTCGACTTATCATTAACTTGACCTGAATGCCGTTTCCTTCATTTGTGTCTTCGTTGGCGGTTCCAAGGTCTGGGAATTTCACTGTATGTTCATCTGAACTTTCGTGCAGTGTTGTAGCTTTTGAGTTTGGTGATTAGGTGCGCGTCGGTCAGCCAGGCTTGAGGACGGTGCCTACTTTTGTTACTGCGCATATGTTTTGCGCATCTCGAGATACTCGGGTTTCCTATGGGCGGTGCCTACTAATACAGGGATATTTTTGTGCGGCTTAAAACTATGCAGAGAAAGCAGAACTTGGCAAGTGCGTTTGGTATCCAAAAAGAAAATTGGGGATAACCATGCATTTTCGGAGACAATAAAGCTTTATAAAGGAAAATACAGGGAGATGTAAGGAATCAACCATAAGAGAAACAGAAAAAAATGTCAGCCCCAGATGGGATTCGAACCCACGACCCTCCGTGTTCTAGATCGGATGCTCTAACCTCTGAGCTACTGAGGACTCGTTGGCGAGCAAGGGTCATTTTTGTGGGTTGGACTTACGACCCGCATCACGTGGTCACGCAGTCCATCATAAGCAACACATTAAGGCTTAACTGCATCACGCAGTCACATTAATGGCAAGAAATGTCTCGCCCATGAACACGGAGGGTCGTGGGTTCGAATCCCGTCTGGGTCTCAGATTTTTTTCTGTGTCCTCTTATGGTTGATTCCTCACATCTCCCTGTATTTTCCTTTATATTATTATAATAATAAAGCTTTAACTAAGTTTGGAAAAAACACCATACATTGCTTTATATTTTACTTCTTTTTAGAACAACTGTTAGTTAAAGGGATAGTATCACGCTATTTTTAGTAACACATCGAAAATCGGAAAGACGCTATTCGGTTGATAGCAGCCAAGATATATTGACAAAATTCCATTAAAAGACTATCAGAATGCAAAGAAACTATCCAAGGATATTTTCGCCGGCAGATGACCAAGATAGAGAGGGGTTCAAATTTGAAAACGTCTGGCAGACGTTTTCAAATTTCGCTGTTGTAACGCATCAAAAATCGCTGGTTGTACTATATTTTAATTCAACCTTTCGTCTTTGAATCACTATTAATATTTCTTTAAATTAGCGATTGAGAAATTAATGAACACAGTGTTCAAAGTTTAAATTTAGTGAATTTTGGCCAAAAATCATGATATCTCCCATCGATCTCCCATGATACTGCCCCTTTAATTATCTCTAAAAAAAAATGCGTAGTTACCCCCCATTTTATTTATTTCAATAGCCCTTGCTATGATCTGCTTTTCCTGCATAGTCATAAACCGCGCAAAAATACTTTGGTATTAGTAGGTGACCTTTCTTAGGATGGGTTTTATTGACCTTCATCACATCTAAGCAATACTAAATGTACAACGTGACTTCAAGTTGCGTCGATGAGGCTAACCAGAGAAAGTGTGATCTGCTTGTTCTCCAGGAGTTTCCCTCACCAACCTCTTCAAAGAAATCTTTTGGCAAAGTCAGGCACGGCACCCTTCTTAAAATTCTGACATAATTCACCTGATAACTGTTCCCCAAAAAACTGAGGACAACGCGAAAATTATCCTGTTTAAGGACCTCAGGGAAAAACATCATGGATTCCTCTTCTCTCTCTGGAATGGGCTCCCTTGTCCCCAGGGTCCCTGGGGCGCGTTTTCGAAAGCCCCGGTAACTTACCGGACCCGATACGTGTCTTTGGTGATAAATGTTTCTTGCGGCAGAAGTCAATTTTTGTTAGCTTTAAATACTAGTTTTTTAAAAGTTTATAATTCTATGAAAACGTTGGCCAAGTACCATGTCTGTAATCACTGTGTTTTACGTCTCTCCTCCTTTCATACATACATTCGCGGTCTTATGCATTTACAAACGTGTTTAAGAGTCGAACAAAAAAAAAAATAAATAAAACAGGAATCTGGAACACGAATGTACTTTGTCTCTTTGATATCTTGTCAGTGTTTGTGTGGCGTTTTTTGGCCGTTTCGGCGCTGCTCCAGTGGATTTTAGGTTCGCTGTGAGAAACACAAACACGGACAAGCTATCAAGGAGACGAGGTAAGGCATTTTTGTTCGATTCGTGTTCTTTATTTTCGCCCCCTGAACATGTTCGTAATTTCCCATACAAACCCCTTATAATTTACGTCGTTTTCCAACTCCATGGGCCGTGCAACGCATCGATAGTGACACTCACATTACAACGTGACCTTTTAAAAGGTCTTACAAACGCTCCTGCTTGGGCTATCTGTGCGTTATTGAATGAGGTCAGCAGCGTAACGGAAGGTTACCAAAACAATATCACGCTATCTTAGCTCAATCGCGCCGGGAGAAAAGGTTTTTAAAAAAAATCTACGAGGCGTACAGTGGGAATAAATGAGGCTGAATTCGCTGCCGCTAAATTCAATTCACTGTTGCTCAAATCCATTCGCTGGCGCCAATTTCAATTCGTTGCCGCTAAATTCAATTCGCCTGGGCTGTTAAGCCTAATTCGCTGTTGATTACTGATTCATTCGCTGTTGCTAAATCACTCCACTCAATGCGCTAAAAGTAAAATATGCTGAAATACAGGAGGCAGACTGGTACTAACAGCGCAGGTGGCGAAAAATGTACAAAATGGCTAGACTCCAATTTGCCCGATAGACCCTTTTAGTTTCACATCTTTTTTCCGTTCAACCGCCGAGGAAGGTTTTTGTTTATAAATATATTTTAGTTGTTCTAGCCATTTTGTTCATTTCTAATTTCGCCTCCTCCGCCGTAAGGATCAGTCGGCCGTCTATCACTGAGTTTTGCATTTGAAATAATTCGCTAATCCATGTCTGAAAGTCCGGCACCACTCTGAGGTCTTTCAAGAAGATTGAAGTTTTTCTTTATTACACACTAATACAAGTCTGCAACACAAATTTTGTTTTCGCTTTGACTCAATCATGGACATCTAAAATCTCGCAAAAAACAATCAATCCGAGATGGGAAGGGAGATTACAAAGTGCCAGTCTCGAACCAGCCTGACATACACCAACCGGCACGGTAGCCATTCCAAGGTTTGAAAGCGGGTTTGTGATCCCATCCGTAACAGTAGCACTGGCCACTGTAACTCTTGCTGATCCACGACGAGAAAGCAGCACAGCCAGGCCACTGACCTTTGCAGTGTCTCCCACAGGCTACTAAGCAACGTTCCGCTCGTGGCTCGTACTCAACACTCATGACCACTGACAAGCCGTTTTCCTCCCATTTGGGATTGTCGGCACTTTGGTCGCCTTCTCCGTAACGAGTTTCTTTCGAGCCCTTGCATGTTGTCGGGTGTATACAATTTGCTGGAATGCAAAAATAGAAAAATTATAGGTTAAGACCGAAATTGCGGGACTCCATAAGAATGTGAAACTACTTTAACGTACAATATCACGGGAAAAATAACAAAATATTTCACCCTTTCCTGCAGTCCCAACCACCCCACCCTACTACACAGCACAAAGAGATACAGATAAATCTAAAGATAGTTAATATGCCGTTTGTGTAGCGCCTCTCATTATCATCATCATCATCATCATCACCACCATCATCTTTATTTATACACGAAGTCGTATCATCGCATTAAATGATCTTCTTAGGCCACTAACAATTATTTCCCTCATCTTTACAAACAACTTTACGCAAGTGGTTCGTACTCAACGTTCATCACCACTGACTTCTGGGCCGTCCGCCATTTGAGATTGAAGGTACTTTGCTAGTAATTGTCTAATGTGTGAGGCAAGTGTCTGGTCGTTCTTAAGCACAGACAGACATACACATCTAAAGATGGTGTCGTATTTTTATAGCGCCTAACCAACAACAACTTCCCCTCGAAATGTAAATTAAACTAAATGCACCCTCATTTAGTCTTCTTACCAACGGCAACGATGGCCAACATCAGGAGAGGGACAAGAAACATTCGAGTCTGAGACATACTTCAGTAAGCACGTGGGTAACCTCTGGAAAGTAAAGAACCAATCAGCGACGAATATTCATATTAAGTGAATCAGCCATATTTTTACATAGCGCTAGCTTCACTGTAAATAACTGTAACCACGCTATTTGAGCTGTTTTAGCACTGTGGTTCAGTCCTTAGTCTGTGAAATGATCATACAAGCTTATCAAAACCCTAGCCAGATAGGTAGTGTAAATTGTCAAGTAAAAAATTGTCATTTTAATGGCTAAGCCTAAGTATATTATCCAAAGCTCTAACATTAGAAAAAAAATATGTTTGAAGATAACAAAGACGCAACAACTTATTGATGACACTTCATGATATAATCCACAAACCCTAAAGTTGAAACCGTAGTACGTGTAGAACTGACATTGACATGTTAAATAGCATAGCACAAGGAAATTGAGGTTTTGTTTTGAGGCTAAGTTTAGCCTTGCGTTGGCGCACCGCACTTGCTCTGAACACTTGGGTTTGTTTCACGGTCGCCCCGTTAAAAAAAAAATCATTACAGCTTCTTTTTCGATGGATTTACTTTCACTCAGTTTATACAAGTAAAATGGGTCAACTGATGCAACGTGCATAACTTATTTTGTCAAACTTGTTCGCCACTGGACAGATGTGGATGCACGCAGAATATGGAGGTGCGTCGCCAAAAGCTTTGTTCTACGACTTCTGAGACCACATGACGAAATAAATGCCGAAGTCAAATAAGAGTAGACAAAAATCGGTTGCTGAAAATAACTGATTTTGACGTCCTGGAGTTTTAAAGATAATTGCCACCATCAGAATTCAACTAATTTGTGTTCATAGGAAAACCACTATTCGCTGTTTAGGGCGCGGCAATGGAGAAGACGGCCAAGCGATCACGCTTAGAAAGGGAATATAATATAAAGAACTTTACACCTGACGACTGCCTGAATCTGCGTAAACTGATAAAAATATCGACGTTCTGTATGGCTTCACCTGTATGTGAGGTTTGATGAGATCGATAAGTTGCAGAACTGATCACAGTGAGCATATTTAAAGTTCTTACCTTTGAAGATTTGCAGCAGAGTTTGGAGATGTTCGCAGTACGAAATGCACAAGCAAACTAATTCAGCAAACCTGATTTGACTTGTTTTAGGCCCAATGATGGATGAAGGAACATACATGATAATTTATTTAAGTGTTCATTTTAATTAACTCCCTATCCTCCCTTCTCATTAGGCGTATCATGCAACATTAGGGTTCAGTGAAATCTCCGTTACGGATCAAATCACTGCACGAAAAAACGCCTTTGCGCACATCAAATGTGTGGACAAAGACTGTCAAAGGCCGCCTTTGATTACCTTTGATTCGAATCACAGGTGACTAAGGCCGCATTTGATTCACGGTGGAGTCAAATTTGTTTCGAATCAAAGATATCATATATTTGATCACCTTTGATGCGCGTCATAGGCGGAGTCAAAGTTGTTTGATTTCAATTTGACGCGCGTCAAAGGTAGGGTCAAAGTTGTTAATACATTTGAACTCACTTTTGATTCGAGTCAAAGGTATGTGCAAAGGCGTCACATATTTGATGCGCATCAAATGTGTTGTTAAAAAGGTTATTATATTTGACCTCATCTTTGATACGGATCAAAAAAAGAGCAAATCCAATTTTTCGTGCAGTGAATGATACTGAAGTGCCACTAAAGAAAGCCGATTTCTATAAACTTTCTTCTTTTATCTTTTCTTAGGATGTCATGCGAGAAGGCTTGCTTGCTTCTAACTTTCCCTCTAATAAGGAGCATGAACCTGCGCAAGTTTGGAACATAAAATTACCGAACGGATAACGATGTTTTAAGTTCTCACACATGAAACACGCGGTAGTGCCATTAAATTATTAGCTCCTAAGCGCGATCCATAAGTCAATCGTACAGTTGGCTTAGAAAAGAAAAAAAAATCTAGTTATTCAGATTTTGTTGCCAGGCTCCCCTTGTCTTCTCAAGTAGAAGTGAGCGGCTTAAACACGACAACAAGCCACTCTAGTGAGCGCCTTGTCACCGCTTTGGGGCTCAATTGTTTCATCTTAATTAGCTTAACCTATCCTCCCTTCATCTGGCCGAGATCATGCAACATTAGGGCTCAGTCAAGTCCCCGTTACGGATAAAATGATACTAAAGTGCAACACAGCCACTAAAGAAAGCCGATTTATATAAACTTTCTTCTTTTAGGTTTCTTTTAGGAAGGCAGGTGACAAGGTTTTCTTCTCAGGTGACAAAAGCTAAATTTCCCTCTAATAAGGAGCATGAACCTGCACAAGTTTCTATACATACAATCATTGTCAGGATAGCCCTCTCATGCATGTAGTACACGGTAGTGCAATTAAATTCTTAGCTCCAAAGTGGGATCCATAAAGTATAATTAAGGAAAAACTCAAGTTATACAGAGTTTCTAACTGGGCTCCCCTTTTGAAAGAAATTTCTTCCTCAAGTAGAAGTGATCGCCTCGTAACGGCGACAACAATTAAGCCACTCTTGAGCGCCTTCTCACCGCTTTGGGGATCAATTTTGTTTGAAGAGAAAGAAGAAATAAAACTTTATCGACCAGGGGGATCAGAGGCGTTGGGTCCGTAAATTTGGTGCCATTTATTTGAAAACGCCATCGGTGAATCTTGATAATTTAGTATTCCGTACAACAGTTCGTTCCTTAAGACAGTAGTGATTCAAACAGTATTAGCTAAGCGGATTATAGCTGTTTAGCAGCTGCGCAGAATCGTTCAATAAAAGTGACTGAAAAAGAAAAACGTCTACTGGCGCATGAATCGGAGACTGAAACATTTTGGAAACTGAAGACCTGTTTTTTGCCGCGAACTTTGCAATCGAGGTGTGTGGCAAGTTCAACTCAGAATTAAGGAATTTAGGTCTATGACTACTTTCTGAAACTACATAACTAAACGAAATATAATAAAGATTGAACAATCGCAAGAATAAAAAAGTGGTTGCTCAAGTTAAAAGCTTTTGACGTACTTCAGTTTCGAATATATAATTTCGACCATGAAAATTCAAAGTTACTTTCTACGTGGGTAAATCACTGTTCCCTAACTTTGCGCGCAGCAATCGAGAAGACGGCCAAGAGATATACACACACTAAGAAAGGGAATCTATTGTGACTAAACAACTTAACAACTGTCGACGGCCTGTAACTGCGTAAAGATAAGCATATCGACTCGCTCTTTGGTTACCTGTATGTGAGTTTAGATTAGATAACTTGCAAAATTGATCACAGTGAGCATATTTAAAGTTCTTATACCTTTGAAGATTTGCAGCAGAGTTTGGAGATGTTCGCAGTACGAAATTCACAAACAAACTAATTAAGCAAACCTGATTTGACTTGTTTTAAGCCCAATGATTGATGAAGGAGTATATATGATAATTCATTTAAGTTTTCATTTTAATTAACTACCTATCCTCCTTTCATCGGGCCGATATCGTGCAACAATAGGGTTTAGTAAAATCTCCGTTACGGATTAAATGATATTACAGTGCAACACATCCACTAAAGAAAGCCGATTTCTATAAACTTTCTTCTTTTGTGTTTTCCGAGGAAGTCATGCAACAAGGCTTGCTCCTCAAGTGGCTAAACTAAATTTTCCTTTAATATATATAGAGCCCTGCTCCGATTGGGGTCACCACCTTATCCGGCGTGATGGGGCGGTTTGCGTGTCCGAGTCAGTGACCCCTAGAGCTTCGTCGGCGGGAGTCTTTCACTCCTGGTAGGGTCACCCATGCCAAACCGGTCAAAGGGTAGAGGCCTGACAGAGAGTGACCCCCTGAGCCTCGTAGCGGCGACAACAAGCCATTCTTGAGCGCCTTGTCACCGCTTTGGGGCTCAATTTACTGAAGCGTTCCACCTTAATTAACTCAACCTATCCTTCCTTCATCAGGCCAAGATCATGCAACATTAGGGTTCAGTCAAATCTCCGTTACGGATCAAATGATACAAAAGTGGTTTTTAGCCACTAAAGAAAGCCGATTTCTATAAACTTTCTTCTTTTATGTTTTGCTAGGAAGCCAGGCGCCGGACAGGGCTTGCCTATCAGGTGGCAAAACTGCATTTCCCTCCAATAATAAGTAGCTTTACCTTGAGTAAATTTGTAAAGCTCAGTAACAACATAGATTGACGTTTTGTGAATTGTGGCTATACTGATAAAATGCTTCTCAAAAATATAAAAGCCATGGGTGCCGCTACTTTTATTGTATAGATTCAAGTTCAATATCGATTTGGCGCTTTTTCTTTGGGATAAAAGCTCTTTTTACTGTCTGGCTACAAAAGAAGTGTTCTTATTGTCTTTAATGACAAAGAAATTCAAATCAAGTGACTTTGGTGACCGACCTCGCTAGTCTTAAAAACTGGTTAACATGTCACGACCTCAACAACCTACATTTAATTCTAGGCAAAACAAAAAAAGTGATTGGATTGACCCGCAAATATCAATCGCTTGTCTAGGCGGATCGGTCATTCGGCTCAATGATAAAAACCTTTTCCGATTATCGTCAATTATTCTGTTTCTGTAAGATGAAGCCATGCAGTGGAGCGAAACGTGAAGAAAATTGATGGCTACAGGACTCAGGCATGTCTAAAATTAAAGCGCTTTCTCCTTGCTAAAGAAAATGTAATCATTAAACAACCAATCAAGTAAACGAAAATGATTTATCTGTAACATTCCTACTGAACGTTTTTTACATAATTATTTAACCTTGCAATAAGTTGTACTTGAACATGCTGATTACAGTTCCATAATAAAAAAAATGGGGCTTTCCAAGCTCGGTTTATTTTGTTACTATGGTAACCTATTATGTCGAGAAAATGACCGTCACTTGCTCACTAATGTGAAGTCAGAAACCGCTGCCAGCCACATCCGGTGAAGCGTGGTGTCGAGAAAATACTCTTCACAGTCCCCTATTTTTCTGTGGGATTTTCGAGACTCGTATCCCGCCACCTTGGTCTGTAAAGGTGAGCGCAACCTGGGGAGAGTCTAAACTACTAAGGGGGGCCCTAGTCAGGGTACGTCAGGAGTGGGGAGGAGGAGCAAGAAAATTAAGGAGACTGGAAATCAATCATAGGATTTGAAGAAATTACAATCACTCGATTGTTTTAATTTTCATGGTAAATTTGGTGTACGGTTTCTCCATCTCAGTAATGCAAATCTACCCGGAGTTTTAAAAACGGGCCCGCTCAAGTCAAGCTTCTTTGAGAGCGCGGTACGAATGTTTTTTTTTTCTTCAAAGTTGCCAATACAAAGATAAAAGGTTGCATAGTTTTTCTTCTCCTATCTCCTCTCTTATGCATCATTCAGAACCTTCTCAGGGCCATAAAACCCGTGATTCGATGTCATTTCTCGATGACCACTCAAGTTTTCATTGGCAACCTTTTCAAAAATCCGGGTAGAAATCTTGTGTAGGCAAAAATAGCTCGTAAACCGAGGATACAACAACACGAGAACCCAAAACCGTCCAAATAACGCGCATTTTCTTGCAAATTGCAACGCAATGACAAGGACAGCACCGCGAGATAAGTTGTAGCCCACACAACTGTCATACGCTACAATGTACACTGCAACGTTAAAAAGAGTCTTCAGTGATCGTTTAGTTAATCATGGCTCGACTTCGTTTTCGCTTTTTGCAAAATTTTTGTGACCGCGTGAAACGGAAGACTGGGTCTTGACACTCGAGGGACTGAGTCAACAAATATAGTTGCGTGAAGGGGAAATATTACTGATGGTTGACAAACCGTCCATAAGGAAAAACCTAGAAGGTGATCTGACCCTTAGCAAAGTACCATGTTTCAGTTCAACTAAATCATCAAATTTATTTACACCATGAAGCAGTTTTCATTACAGATCCACAAAGAATATAATACATCTATGTACATTGGCGAACAAAATCCACCTGCAAACTTTCACTTTGCTCCTCGTGGAAACGTTTCCTGGGTGAATATACATTATATTTCTGGCTAAAAATAGGAGCGAAATATTTCAAATCCATTTAAGTTCATTTGCACCGATCAAGCTTTCAATGTCGCCGGTCTCGCCCCGTTGCTCGCTAACCCTCGTGTCTGGCCGGATATTTTCTTCTTCATGTGCTCCGCCATGCCGGGCAGTCGTGAAAAGTGGTTTCTCGCTAGCACGTGCTTGTGAAGGATCTTGCCAATAAACATTCTCCCATACGCCTAGAAAGAGAAATGCAAAACTAAGATAAGAAAATTTTGCGGACGATGGCAATTCTGGTTTCAACATCTTGCTACAAAGTATCGCACCCTAACAGTCAGGGAGATTCTCGGCTAGTTTAAAGGAGAAGTGTCATAAAGGGTTTTTGACCTCTTTTGTTAAAAATGGTGAAAAAAGACCTTCACTCAGCCACAAAATAATTCTAGAACAACGAGAGGAATTTTTATTGAAAGGAACACCTAGTGATCTGTCCTAGCGCATTTTGGAAACAAATATGAGGGAACTTGAAAACGTTAGCCTAACATTTTTCAAGTTTCATTCCATTCTGACCTACTCTGTCTCTGACCAAAGGCACTAATCGACAGTTATTGCACTGGGTGATAATTTATAACAAAACCAGACAATTAAATAGAAGAAAGCTCCTCGCAGTTAGTTCTATTTAATCTTTCATCTACAGTTTAAAATATATGTTCCATATATTCATGTTCAAAACCAGACAAGTATTTTTGTTTTGTTTCTGTTTACCGACAAACATCGCTGGGGGTTTGAAATGACATCAAATTCACGTGATACCTCCCCTTTAAGCTTCCGTCTACAGGTGTTAGTTTCAATCGTTTTTATTTGACAACGAAGATTTATCTATATAGTTTGGTTATCGGTCCTGTGCACATCCAATTTCCACTGACAGAGAGATAAGGACTGCCAGTACGTTGGGGTATCAGTTACAATTCACACAAGAAAATAAACAGCAACTTTAAGGCCCGGCAAAACGCCAATGACGAAAGCTTAAAGTGCCCATAACCCCAAAACATTTTTTTCGCTTAAATGAATCTTTGCACCTGTTCGAAACGCATTGAGCCTTTTTGCGCCTTTTTTCAACCAAATCTTGACTTTTTATAGGCTGTAAAAGTTACGAAATCTAGCCATCATTTGTCCCATGACCGAGCTAGTAAGGGGCATGAGTCTATTCCTTACTTGACGTCACAAACTGATTTGCATTGCATTAAGTCTTTGTGAAAATGCATGCAAAGCAGTTTGTGACGTCCTGTAAGGAATAGACCCATGCCCCTTACCAGCTCGGTCATGGGACAGATGATGGCTAGATTTCGTAACTTTTACAGCTTATAAAAAGCCAAGATTAAGTTGAAAAAAGGCGCAAAAAGGCTCAATGCGTTTCGAACAGGTGCAAAGATTTATTTAAGCGAAAACTTTTTTGGGGGTTATGGGCACTTTAAACAGAAGCAATCTTTCTTCAGCAGAAAGAGAAAGGGCAAAGGAGTAAGTGAAGCTGTAAGATCAGGAAAAACGAGAAGATGCTCCCACCCGGAGATCGATCGGTTTCGCGCCATTTTTTTGGGAAAACCAATATGGCGCGGGTTTGATTGCTAAGGATTCTGGGTAGATTTTGGTCCCAGACCTTTGAGTCCAAGTCACCTCGTTCAACACCATGCAACATCGTCCAACAATGTTAAATGATGTTGCAATCGTTTGGCCGGCCCTTTATAAAAGAAATACGGTAAACAATAGCAGCAAATAAGCACCTCAGTGACGTTCTCTAGCTTGGCGTGTGCAGAGGCCTCCTCTTTAGTGAGCAGGATACAATTCCAAGGTGACCACTCCTCGTACTTGTTCCACCGAACAAGCACCAAGTCAAACAGGTCTTCATGTGCACTCAGCACGCTCTGACTATTCCAAATGTTCTCCACAAGATAGCGAAGGTCGGGTTCCTAGAGAAAGGCAAGAGAAACGAGAATTTAGTTTGTCATAGAGAATTCAATTTTCCGTGAACTCAGCTATATGGACTTGGTTAAAATTTGGTGTACTTCAACTGCACTTTAATTCATCATCTTTTTTGTCTCAGCGTGGACAAAGTGTCGCATGCAATGAATGCAATGCAACGCAACTCCACACAACACAACACAACACAATTTATTAGTTTTTCAGAACTACTTTACAACTATAGTGGAAGCGAATTTTTCCTCCTTACTCCAACTTAAGCATAAAAGGATCTTCTAAAGGCCTATTTTTCCTGAAGTCATTTATTACAACTTGTAAGTCGAAATTCATAACCAACTGAGGGTAAACTAACAGTCAATATAGCTAGAATGTACAGTGACATATAATTTAGTTAACATACCATGTTAAAATTTACCTTAAAAGTAACATGTCATGAAAAGGGATGAAAACCGGCTTGAAGTAATATATCAAACAGGAGAAGGTGTGTTTCATCAGATATCCAAACACTGAGAAGTAGGTTGAAAAAATGAGGCGCAACCGAGTTTTTATAAACAACTTCGAGGTATTTGGATATCTGATGAAACACACTTTCGAGTGTTTGATATGGCTTCTCAAATGATTAATAATTCTTGAGAAATTCAAGGCTAAAGTTGGTAAAATTTTATGGTAATTAGGAACACATATCCAAACCACGGTAACAGTAGTGATTTTCTTACTTTTCTCTTGATGAATTATTAATGAGTTTGAGAAAAGCTATATCAAACACGCGAAAGAGTGTTCCACCCGATTTCCAAACTCCTCGAAGTTGGTTTAAAAAAAACTCGGCGCAATTCTCGGTGTTTGGAAATCGGATGACACATTCTTCCTCGTGTTTGATAATATCACTTTAAGTTGGCAAGTGTCCTTATGCACGTAGCCTAGTATATATTATCTGTAAGCAAAAATTTGAGTCAATTGATCTGACATCCATACCTGAAGCAAGTAAGCGATCTTGGAGTCATCTTCAAAGCTTTCTTCTGATCGTCTAAGTTCCTTCAACATAGCTCTGTACTGCGAGAAGTCATGTCGTAACCTGGCGTCGTTGTCCAACTTCGTACACTTTCTACATCTTCCGACAACCCTAAAGACAACGAGGATTTTCGACGTGACTTCAACGTCAAACAAGTAATTAAAAGAGCTTTCAAAGTTACTGTTTTTCTTGACTAACATCGATAGAATTCAGGCACCCTGAGTGCTCAACAAATTGATTTCTTATGAAAAAGACCATGTATGTGTACGTGAGCCGTTGGTGATTAAGGCCTAGGGCAAACGTCGAATCTAAGTCGCGTCGAATTTATTAAAAATAGGTTCGACAAAGAGTCGACTTAATTCCAGTGTGGTAGCAAACGTCGAACCTGCGTCGACCCTAATTCTCAAGTTGCACTTCGTGAAACACGGGAATAAGCACGTGTCCCCGTGCTATTAGGGACCTTACGAAAACACGCCACAACACAAAAAGATTAATGAGCAAAAACAATCGCTCTGCACGTGCGTTTTAAATTTTGGTACATTTCTTTGTCGTCCTCTGCAAAACAACAACGTGAAATGACCAAATTCAAGGTTTTGTAGAGAACGTGAACCCACGGGAGTGAATTTTTCATTCTCTTCCTTAACTTGAACGGTACTCCTACCAATTTGGTTCCTGGCTAGTTTGTCGTTTGTGTATACAAGTTGAATGAGTTAAAATAATCGCGAAGTAGCACAAATGAAATAAAGTTATACTTTCAAATGACGTTTGCGTTGGTGTCACCGTCTTGCATTCGTAAGGTCCCTATTCACTCGATGTGCGGCTAGTTATTGCTAGGAGTTGCTAGCGAAATGCCGAAATACAGTGCTCGTCGGGCTCTTCTTTGGCAATTAATTGCGAAAAATAGAAAGAAAACACTCAAACACTGAGCATTTATTGCAAATAGGCAATTTGCATTTCAATCATTTATATTTGGTGTTAATGAAACACGAAAAACACATTTCCATCACGCTGTGCGATGCGCTGTCAGCAATGACTCTCGATAGCTCGCCATTTCTGGTCGCGAAATTGTCTTTGTACAGCGCATGCTCGTCAGGGGGGGAAATAGCGTTTGGCAGATAGGGGAGTCGGTATTTTTGTGACTTTTGCGCAGTCCATCACATTTGAATCAATTATTTTGTAATTTGCATGATTTATGAATTGAGTTCAGCGCGTGTTTAGAACGGCGTTTGCTGTAACGCCGAACCACTGTCGCATTATCCGACTTGGCAAGTCGAACTTATGCTGGAGTCGAACCAATTAATTTGAGTCGAACTTAAGGCTGGTTTCCATATGATCGCAGATCGCAATAATTGCGATCTGCGATCATATGGAAACCAGCCTTTAATTGCGGCAAACGTCGCACCATTCATGCGCCTATTTCAAAATTAATAGGTTCGACGAATTAAGTTCGACTAAGATTCGACGTTTGCCCTAGGCCTAAGTCACACTAATTCAAAATCGAGCAATTTCGAATAAGCCTCCGGTTTACTTCGGAAATACTGTACAGACTGAAACTTTTCCTACTTTCCATTTTGCGATTTGGCATTCGTTTGCTTGTTTTTGTTTTCCGATAATTAATTTTTTGCGTTTGGGGGACAAGTGATATTCTGCACAGAGAAACTATTTTTTTTGGTAATATCGAACAAGTCGAGTATATCCCACAGCTGTTAGAAACCACAACCAAAACACGCATGCACGCATGCATGCTGTAAACTTGCGGAAAACGAATAAGTTCCTTTCTGCGCTATTATAGTTCTTGACTGTGTTCTTTTAACTTAAACGGAAACAAACACGCTTTTGTATAAAAACACCGTTAATGGAAAATTTACGGTGAAGTAATTTTTGCAGAGAAAGTATCCGGGAACAAATTTCGCAGGAGCTTACTTTTGCGAATAGCAATGAGAACCCACACAAATTTCCCACCACACGGCAATCGAAAGTACTTTTGTGGCTTTTCTCAAGTGTTCCTATATTCGTCTTGTCCCGCCTCGATTAGTTTTGTAAATATTTGCGGGACAAACAGTTCATTCTGTTATTTTTCAAATAAATTGTTGTCGTTGTTGTTGTACTACAAACTTTCATCAGCAATTCACCATGGATTATCGCTTATCGCCTTTCGAACAATCGCGGTATCAACTCTTTCCGTACTTTTTGCCAAACTTAGAATATTTTCCGTGTCCCACGACGTGTTCGGCTTAAACTCGGAAATCTTAGTCGTTATTTCACTAGCCTTTCAAGTTTTACAATCGTGATAACGTTTTTGCTACCAGCTCACTGATTTGCATTTCTACCCGTTTTGTCTTACCTAGAATTAGACGAAAGTTGGAACTCCGTTGACGGCAGGTAGGCGTTACAGCTTGGACAGAAGTAAATATTTTTGCGTAGAACTGTTGGATCCTGTGGAACCTAAAGGGACAAAAACCACCAGAAACGAGTCAGTAAAAAGAGTCGTGACAATAACAGCAGTGCTCCACTTGAATGAGGAAAGACAGTCTAGCACTTATGGGCACCCAATGTTCCGTTTCCGTCGGTAGAATATCTGGCCCAAGTTGTTCAAAGAGCGGATAACTTTATTCAGTGGATAAATCGCTATCCAGCGGATAAAATGTATTGGTGGGAGTACACTTTATCCGCTGGATAGCGATTTATCCACTGGGCAGAGTTATCCGCTCTTTGAACAACTGGGGTCTGTTCTGAAAGACATCATCCGCCTCAGAAATTAGAAGAAAACCTAGCGTTGTCTTAGGGGTTGTTTACATGAAGGGAGGAAGATCCTAGCACTAGGAAGATGCGAGAAGGCGGAAAAACGTTTCGTTTGCTTTACATGCAGAAATTTCGGCCGAAGTGGTTACCAAGTGGAGGAGGAAAAGAAGAATAACTGTCGGCCTTGAGCAGCTGAACGCCCGGCTGCCGCCATGTTTGTTCTTTTTGTCCCTAGTACTAGGATCTTCCGAGAGAAGTAGTTTACATGGTGCTAGGATCTTCCTATCTCTCAGCTAGGAAGTTCCTATCTCTAGGAAGATCCTAGCGCAAGGGCCAAGTACAACTTTTTGCATGTAAACTGAATAGAGAAAACATATGGCGCTAGAATGATCTAGCCTGCGAGCAAGCTCTTCACCCCCAAGAGAGCTTGCTTGCAGGCTAGAATGATCCGCCCTCTAGGATCTTCCTAGTGCTAGGATCTTCCTCCCTCCATGTAAACAGCTTAAAAGCGTAAGGTCACCTCCAACTTTCGCAACGCTTAAGAACTAATCCCTTTTGTTTTTGGAGGGGCAAATACGTCGTTTAAAGTTCAAAAAATGCCAGCTAGCATTTTTGGAAAACCGACAGCAGCTCGTAAATTCGGGGAATAAGATTCCGTTCGGTCGCATCAGGAAATATCTCTCACAGCAATCAACCGAGACTCTTGATGTCAGAAGCGCTAAGACTGTTGGTGACTTTAAGACAAAGTTAAGATCACGCCTTTATCGTTTAGCATTTTTAGCATACGATTCATAAATTCATAAATTCTCAGCTAAGGAATGCGGAACAGATCAAACTATGTGATTTTGCATGAGCTTTTAGAAAGCTTTCACAACACACCTTATTAATTCATAAACCCATTGACCTATCAAATGGTCCATAAAACATCACGTGAAGTGGTTTTATATCCGATAAAACCTCCTCCCTATTAGTATGTGGTGTTTAATGTTCTTCTCGTATGCTAATTTCCAACGTTCACAAAAGCATCATTGTTATGAACTCGCTCGACAAACGCTGTTCCAGGAATGTTTTTGAAGCCGTTCAAAAAACTCGCAGCACGTGTTTTAACCACTCGGCATCCCGATAAAACACTGCTGCTCGTGTTTTAAACATTACATAATATGACGTGGGGATGAAGGTAATAACATTTCAACTATTTTTATTTTAACGTTCTTGCTGGGTGACCCTGAGACTTAAAGAAACACGAATATCACTTACCTTGATTAGACGAGCCGCTTCAGGGTTAAAGAGAGGAGTTTTGCAGTATTGAAGGAAGAGGGTTAAAATTCTCTTGCGCAAACCTACGGAAAAGTTAGGTAAAAAAGTACGACAGTTCAGAAAATGTAGATAATTCGAAGACTATTCTAGTAGAAATGATACATCATCATCTGGGATGCTGAAAGAATTAATCGTTTGCTAGTTGGCAACAGGAATAAAAGTTCCAATCTCAATAATCAGCTGCGTGTTACTTTGTTGATTCACATTCTAAGATGTGAAACAATGGATCAACGACAACCAACAGATGGAGAAAAAAAACAAAGTCAACGAAAGATTACGAAGTTGTGCATGCATCTATTTATCAGCTCGGTCATACATTCCTTTTTGTAAGAACGTCTAATTTTGGAGCTGAGGCTGAACGTTCTTCTTCTTACTTATTTATTTATTTATCTTTTTTTGGAAATTTGAACCTGAAAACGTTCTTACAGATGTTCTAATAAGTTACATGTTATAGCATTTCAATAAAGCTATGCAGACGTGAGCAAGACACCTATCAAAGAACAATACGAGCCGTAGTGTGGTGTATTAGTATTTACACCGTTCGTTTTAAAAAAAAACTTTCGGTCAAAATAAAAATGTTTTCAACTGACCCTCAGCCTGGGTGATGTTCTTAGTATGTTCTTCAATTTTAGTTAATCTCAGCCTCAAGGTTCTTATAAAAAAGTTGTTGTAAAAAAAGAGTGTATCATGAAAAGTGTCTTCAACGATGATTGGTGAGAGTGTCTAATAAAAGCAACCAGAGTTTAGTTTGTGAGTTAACGAAAACCGCAAATACTTTCTCTCGTTACTTATTTAAAAATCTGGGCTGGCCCTCCCTGTGGCCAGCTCCTCAGTACCTTCTAAATTTGATTCCTTGACTCCCCTCATCAGTAAATCAGCTTCTCTATCAATCAGTTCAATGATCTCTTGTGTAAGCTTACAGTCATGTTCTTTCACAGTATGCTTCAGCGTCAACAGTACATCAAGTCTCTCATCCTGCGTTAGGTACTTCATGCTGAGGGTACTGTAAATATCCCTTAACTCTTGGGCGCGGATTGTGTAGGGCGTATCCATTTCAGTGACCTTGCCATCGTAAGCTTTCCACTGTTTTGGTGCAGCAGCCTTTGGAGAAAATAATGAAATATTTAGTCAAATCTCCAGAGATAATAAAGCAGTCAAGATAATCGGGGTTTGACTCCGACCATAAAATAAGCGTCAGATACAATGAAAACCATAGCCTGAGAAAATCCTTGTTCGACAAAAGACAAACACTTCTTCACTCAACTAGAGTGCAAAATATAGCGTGAAAGGGGCCTGAGATAACATAACATAACATAACACAACACAACACAACATAAAATAACATAATTTAACATAACGTAACGTAACATAGCATAATGTAACATAACATAACATAACACAAGTAAACGTAACGTAACATAACATAAGTGAACGTAACATAACGTAAATGTAACATGACATTACATATTAAGTAAATGTAACATGACAAAATGAAACAACATAACTTAACAAAAGTAAACGTAACATAACATAACATAACATAACATAACGACATAAATAAACGTAACATGACAACATAAGTAAATGTAATATAACATAAGTAAACAATGTAACGTGGCAAAATGAAACATAACATAACATAACATTCATTCAAAATGTTGGACAAGAAAACAAAAACAAATATACATGAACATCTTGAAAAGGAACAGGAGGTCGACCTATAACGTTCCATAAATAAAATAACAATAAAAAAAGTGTATATGAGAAACTACTATATGACAAAAGAAAAACAAGAAACAAACAAACAAACAAAAGACGATATCACTATTCACATAGTGACATTTTGAGAAAGGATTTCAATCTTGCTTTAAAAAGTCTGAAGTCTAAGTCACTCTTACAAAAACACACCCATCTACACAAACCTTGTTCAAGAAGTTCTTGATCCTCTTGTCTTTGTTTTCATCATCGGCAACAAGCTTATGTCTATCAATGGAGGCAATCAGATATGCTTCTTGTTCTAACAGCCCTACAAGTGCAGCTTTCCTTTCAGGGCCAGAGTATAACTCATCTATACGAGCCATCTCATCCTTACGCCACTCTGATCAGATGAATGACACAACTAGATTAGAATGAAATCATAATGATTCGGAAAAGCCTAACAACGCCAGAGAGTTGACTTTTTCTCAGGCTTCTAACTACAACATGTTTGTATTTAACAGCCATCATTTCCTTTTGTCAGTGATATGAACAAAAGGAATTACATGAACATGGTCAGACTTTCTTTAAGTCCGTTTTCATGTAGTCCAGCCAAGCGGACTTTGCGTGACTTTGTTGCTTGATGTTCATGTTCTTTACCTTTAAAATGGCAATTAAATTAGAATTAAACCACAATGACTAGGAATTAAGCCTCTATTAATAAACTACCCTAAAAAGGTGTGACAGCTTTAATCTCTTTATGCTTTATGTAACTCATCTAGAAGGGTAATTTTTTGCTCTTGCGTTTGAATGACTGTATCAGCTTTTTCATATACATGAATTTTACAATACACTACTTAAGGCTCTCCATGCCATGAAGCAGGTGTGTTCTTCTCTTCCCATCCACTTGTGCACTTGTGCATGCAACATGTGATGTAAGAACACTCATTTTCTATTTTCTTCACTGAAACACAAAATATCTCAACATCAACTTACTCTCCAAATGTGCGTAAAGAAGATCAAAGTCTTCCTTTGTTTTTGGATTCATTCTCCTTTCCCACTCTTTTCTTATTCTTTCTGCTCTTTCTTTCTGTTTCCTGAGCTCTTCCTGTCTTTCCCATTCCTGGCGTCGTATGCGATCTTCTCTAAGCTTCTGCACATACTTCTTTGCCAGCCACCTTCTCCAATAGGTTTGAAGAATAATGACCTGTAAATTCAAGTCAGCTTCTGTAAGCCCTAAGGTCATCCCTGCACTAAGGAAAATGCCAAAATTTTCTTAATTGCTAACTATGAACCCCATGTGATGTACCATTGAATGGTATCACAAAAGCTCAATTAAGCTCTTGAGGGGGTTGGGTGGGGTTACTTTTTCAGGTTTCAGGAAAGGAGTGGGGTGGGGGTTATTAGAGAGAGAGTGGGGGTGGGGTTATTTTCAAAAATTAACCTCACATCATAAATACAATGTCATTTTATCCTAGGACAATAACACTTCTGCACATTGAAGGTCAAGTGAAGTTCCTCTATGGACCAACTG
Source organism: Pavona decussata (assembly GCF_977016875.1). Lineage (NCBI taxonomy): Eukaryota > Metazoa > Cnidaria > Anthozoa > Scleractinia > Agariciidae > Pavona > Pavona decussata. Next base: position 4,460,441 of record NW_028145568.1, read on the forward strand.
GATAATACTGGGGAAGGGGGATGGGGGCATTGAAAAACAAAAAAAAAAAGAAAAGATTTTCAAATGGGGGACTTGTTTGGGAACTGGTTAAAACTATGATACATTAAAAAAACCCTATCTAGACTGGAATTCTGTTGCCCTCTACTCCCCTCCCCAAACCCCTCCACGACTATGCAACTATTAAAGTGATGACAATGACACAGTAAGCCCAAAGATGTTTCCATTGTGGTCCGCAACGGGAAGTAATGACGTCATATTAAATGGTAATTATGTAATAATTGCCAAATGCCAGCCATCTTGGATCCGTCATCTTGGATATCAGGGTTTCCCCAAAACTTCAGGAAAGTGCCAAAATTGAACGAAAAGTAATCAAAACCAATAAAAGAACACTGATATAAGTAACTGTAAGAAAAGTTGTTTTCTTCATTTCAGAATATGATTTTCCATTTTCTGAAAAAATTGCCTGTCAAGCATTAGTTGCCATGGTAACATTATAAGTCAATGAACACTGTCCGACCACATAAAAGTGTTCCCAGTAATAATATTGATTCCAGATGATTCAATCTCTTTAATTTGATTAGGGGTCAACTCAGGTTAACTCCGACCATCATATGCAGAGTACCAGCAACTACCCGTGTCAGGCTCACTTGGTTGTCTAATTGGTGCACTGTCATGTTTCATATTTACCATGAACTTACCTTCTTTAAAATTCGTCTGTGGTGTTGTTCAGCTGTGACATATTGCCCAGGAATCAGTATTTTGTCAGTAACATTTGATACATAGCAGCCATCCTTTGTCTGAAAAAGATAAACAAAAATATTCAGGTTGCTGTGCTTAAGACATGGTTAAAATTCAATTTTCATTTCATTGATTAGAATATATACACTGTATGTACAGTATACTTATCTAGCAGTATTGAGAAGGGTAATCAGCCAAAGGAAAAGCCTCAAATGGAATTAGATTACAACTTATCATATAGATCGACATACAATTTCATGACATCAAAATTATGAGCATTTGTCGCTTGTTACAAAATGTTTCCCTAGTTATGTTATTCATAAAAAAAATAAGTTGATGTAACCTGACTACATTTGAAAGATGAAAAGTGAACTAGCTATTCATGATTTCTAACTGCAAATTGGTTGATACTGAGGATTTTAAAATGATTACCGTGTTACATGTAATGATTTTACTCATTGACAGTTCTTAATAATTACCATTTGCGTTGAAGTTGTATTTGTTGTTTGTTGAACTCTATTTCTCAGTTTGTATGTCTGAGTGTCTCGGTGGAACTTCTCCACGGAAGATGGTACACGGATCTTGGGAATTGTTTGAGCAGTAGCATTATGGAACTCTGCTCCTGTCAGCCTGTGCTTGTAGCCGCCAAGGAATGGCTTCTTTTTATTCTCTTGCACAATGTGGACGACAACCTCTGCTTCTTTTCCACCTGAAATTATACAGTACAAAGTGATCATCAGTTGAATGCTAAGCAGTTGGACATAAAGGATTCATGCCTTTATTTTATTTTTTCTAAAATAGATAACTGCAAAATACAGAGTTTAATTAACAAATCGACGGCAGTTTTCTATGGTCTATACTCTTATAGACCATAAAATGACGTCAAAAAATGTTCAAAACTTAAGTGGAACCACGAGCCGCAGGCGAGTGGTTTCACTGCCAAGTTTTGGACATTTTATGGCGTCATTTTATGGTCTATAAGAGTGTAGACCATAGAAAACTGCCGTCGATTTGTTTTTTACAATAGCATGGAAAAAGTACGAGCGGAATTGGCAAGTTTTTTTGTTGAGAAAGCGCGCGTGTTACATCTGACGTCATTTTTATTGTCTGTACTCTTATAGACAATAGCTACGAGCCAATCAGCGCGCAGAAATTTGGACAGTTATTGTAAAATTTGTTTTCCAGGGAATGCAAAGTTAACTATTGCCAAGAATTCATAAGGAACAAACCATTTTGAGTAATTGAGGGCTTATAATCATTCTTGTGAGCCCATCCTTATCTCCCAGTTCCCACCCATTCTCTCCTAGTCCCCACCCATTCTCTCCCAGTTCCCATCCATTCTCCCCCAGTTCCCAGCATTTCCCTCCCAGTTCCCGGCCTTTCTCTCCCAGTTTCCAGCCTTTCTCTCCCAGTTCCCACTCTTTCTCTTCAAGTTCCCACCCATTCTCTCCCAGTTCCCACCCTTTCTCTCCCAGTTTCCACCCATTCTCTTCAGTTCCCACTCTTTTCTCTCCCAGTTCCCACCCATTTTCTCCCAGTTCCCACCCATTTTATCCCAGTTCCCATCCTTGTCTCCCTGTTCCCACCCTTTCTCTCCCAGTTTCCACTCTTTCCCTCTCAGTTCCCAACCTTTCTCTCCCAGTTCCCACCCTTTCTCTCCTAGTTCCCACTCATTCTCTCCCAGTTCCCACCTTTTCTCTCCCAGTTCCCATCCATTCTCCCTCAGTTCCCACCCTTTCCCTCCCAGTTCCCACCCATTCTCTTCCAGTTCCCATCCTTATCTCCCAGTTCCCAGCCTTTCTCTCCCAGTTCCCACCCTTTCTCTCCTAGTTCCCACTCATTCTCTCCCAGTTCCCACCCTTTCTCTCCCAGTTCCCACCCATTCTCTTCCAGTTCCCACCCTTTCTCTCCCAGTTCCCACCCTTTCTCTCCCAGTTGCCATCCATTCTCGCTCAGTTCCCACCCTTTCCCTCCCAGTTCCCACCCATTCTCTCCCAGTTCCCACCCATTCTCTTCCAGTTCCCATCCTTATCTCCCAGTTCCCAGCCTTTCTCTCCCAGTTCCCATCCATTCTCGCTCAGTTCCCACCCTTTCCCTCCCAGTTCCCATCCATTCTCCCTCAGTTCCCACCCTTTCCCTCCCAGTTCCCACCCATTCTCTTCCAGTTCCCAGCCTTTCTCTCCCAGTTCCCAGCCTTTCTCTCCCAGTTCCCGGCCTTTCTCTCCCAGTTCTCACCCATTCTAACCCAGTTCCCACCCTTTCCCTCCCAGTTCTCACCAATTCTCTCCCAGTTCCCACCCATTCTCTTCCAGTTCCCATCCTTATCTCCCAGTTCCCAGCCTTTCTCTCCCAGTTCCCAGCCTTTCTCTCCCAGTTCCCGGCCTTTCTCTCCCAGTTCCCAGCCTTTCTCTCCCAGTTCCCAGCCTTTCTCTCCCAGTTCCCAGCCTTTCTCTCCCAGTTCCCAGCCTTTCTCTCCCAGTTCCCGGCCTTTCTCTCCCAGTTCTCACCCATTCTAACCCAGTTCCCACCCTTTCCCTCCCAGTTCTCACCAATTCTCTCCCAGTTCCTATCCTTATTTCCCAGATCCCAACCTTTCTCTCCCAGTTTCCACCCTACTATATTCTTTCCACTCTCCCCCTCCACTCAAATGTTTTTGTCTTAAGTAAGATGTTTTTCTCTTAAGTAAGCATGGTAAAAAATTATATGCATTGTAATACTTACCACTTTCCACTCTGACTTTGATTTTGTCTGGTAGTTTGTAGGCTGGTGATGCCTTCCTCAAGTGGAGAGGTCTATTGATTGGATCTGCTGACTGAATTTCCACTTGAACTGTCTGTCCTGCTAAGACACCCAGATCTGATAACACTGTTGGGTCTTCTACAATTTTCCCTTGAAAGAAAAAGCAATTCACATATATTTTAGTCATTATTATGAATTCAGAATTATTTCCAATTGAAAGTAATATAATTATGATCTACATTATACATGTAATGTAAGAAGCAGCTTTTTGCAAGCATGCACATTTATTTTAACCTTGTTTTAATTAGACCCCTTGTAGTCTGTTTTTCTCTCGAAGTTTATGTGACCCCTTCTTGTTCATACCCCTACTGTAGCTTGTGCTCAACAGATTGATTAACCCTCAATGGAAGAAAAAATGGGTGTCTGCAAGCAGTCTACATTTAATTCACAAATGCTACTGATCACCGTCACCAGTATCATTTAACCTTATAAACTTTTTGTATGTATCAGTACAGTGTAGATGCACAATAGATGCATGCAAATGTTGCCTGCTCAATTAAGGTTAATGCATAGAATTTCCTCCAGTACTGTACATGTAGCAGCTCTCGTAAGCTCGTAATAATATTATTGTTTTAATTGTGTAACCGCTGCTATTGTTTTTAGGGTTGGGGGTATTGTTCTGTTGTTTGTTCTATCATTTTCTAAAAGGGTTGCAAGCCAATCACGTGAGACCTTATGGACGCTGTTACATTGCCCATTCCTTGTAACACTTCCCTACATGTAACTTACCATCAAAAACCATCAGTATCACTTGGGGTGGCTGATTGAATTCTGATGCAAAATGGTTTCTAAGCTCTAGGAAGGACTGCTTCAATGAGCAGGTCATATGCTGGACATTACCATCTGGCATAATGATGAACTTGACTAGGAAAGAAAAACAATACTGTGAATTCCTGTAATTCCTTACTGTAGATTACAGTTTATTGTTTATTATAACTGGAATCATGATTAGGATATGTATAATGCACCAAACAATGATTGTGTTTATCCAATCACAATTACGTGTACACTGTATAGCCAAGGATAACTGTCATGGCAAGCTAACAGGCTAGGCTATCAAATTTAATAATTAACTTTTAATAACAATTTCATCCCAGGTGGAAATCTTATTAAGATCTTGTAAGATCTTACAAGATCTTGTAAGAATCTTATAAGAATGAAAATAACACTAAGATCTTAATAAGATCTTGTTAAGATTTCATATCTTAATAAGTCTTACAACACTTCTTAATAAAATCTTAATACAAACTATACAATCTTCAGCATTTTAAGATCTTATAAGATCTTACAAGATCTTACTAAATTCTTGTAAGATACTTGTAAGAATCTTGATAAAATCCTCAACCTAACAATCAATAAGATCTTAAACAGCTTTTAATAAGATCTTATCCATTTCTTAATATTTTCTTATTAAGATCTTATCAAAATTTGTGACAAGATCTTATTAGCAATCTTGTTAAGATCTTAAGAATTAACTTACAAGAATCTTGTTAAGATCTTACTATAAATTAAAAATAAGATCATGAACATATTTTGATAAGATCTTACCTATTTCCTAATGTTTTCTTAATAAGACCTTAACCGAAATTTGTACCAAGATCTTACAACCATTCTGATTAAGATCTTAATACATCGTAAAAATTATGTTTTCTTCAGTGTTCTAAGTTGATAAACGCTATGTGGACATGTCTGTTTCCAAACAAAGGCTTAAAAGATATGACTGTTAAGACTTACAGTTTGCAGTTTACAGATTGTATTTGCAAAAAAAAAAATTAAATGCACAGTCCTACACTGAAACTCATTTGTGAAAATATTATTACTTACAAACCTGAATTAATGAATCTCAACTCCATTTAATGCCAGAAAGAACAAAAATGCTTTAAATCATAATTTCTACGATTTTCATGCACAATGCTAGCTTTTAAAATGAGCAAGAAAACGTGGAAAAGCGTGGAATCACAGCAACACCGGCAGCCATCTTGGATTTCATTCAGACTGGGAAGACTGGGCACTATTTTGGTCAGCAGATATGCCACTGCAGGCTCGGAGAAAAGGCCGTTTCATGTTGGATTTTAGGCGGGTTTCAAGTATACAGCACACATTTCCTCTGGATTTTGCCTCAGTTAAGCTAAAAAAACGATGGCTTCAAGCAGCAAACTGTGGACAACCACTTTTTAGAAAGAGGTAAGTTTCTTTACCAATTATTTTGTGAAAGACTGCTTGAAAATGTATGATCGTCCACGCGAATTATAGACATTTACATATGCATGCTGCTTCTTGAAGATTGTTGAGGTGGTCATTCCCTATTTAGTTTTTATATGAAGCCTTTGCAAGCGTTTTTACGGAGTAATTTGTAGCCGGGTTGATATCATGACAGAGTTGGTATAAGCTGAAGACTTGAGTGATCGATCTTGTTTTGGCTTGAAGATCAGTTTATGATCTTCGTGGAGTGTATGACTCATTTTACTCACATCAGGAACTAACAAGATTGTTATGGGTGAGAAGCTCACTGCCACATTGTCTAAATTAAAGTTAATGGCAGCTTAGTGGTCACTGTGATCACTTAGAAGAACTCTTTTAAAGTGCACAATTTTTCTGTTTTACTGTAGATTTTCAACTCCTATCTCCATTTTGTTGTCAAGGTTGAGACTCAAGACTGCAACTTCAGAGTCAAGTCAACAAATCCTGCTCAATGAAGTCACTTATATGTCGTGAATTGCGACTTCTGCTAATTCTACTCAGTAACAATAATACTAAATAAAATTTTGTAACTTACATAATGGCAGTATTTGATCAGTACTTGATATCATAGTTGAAAACAGCAAGCAACAAATTATAAAGGGAACACTAAGTAGCAATCCTTTTGATCAATGCAATCATTTTTTCTTATAAATTAGGCATTTATGAACTTGTCAAACCTGCATTAGGAATGGTAATATTTAGCACATTCATTGTAAATGGTTCAGCCTACACTCTGGAGTTTTGTAAGGATAAAAGAAATGTAAATGGGCAATTGGCTTAGAGAAATCCTCACAAAATAAACTGAAAAGTGGCATTCTCGTGCGGTTCACACAATGATGATGTAATCCTGCTCTTCAGTGGGTTGTGGCTTAATCCAGCTACATTCCACCCCCAACATTTGCACAACAAATAATTATTGTTTTTAGTTGCTTCACTGAGTATCTCTTGTATATTGGTGCCATTCTTTTGGCTGAAAAGTTGAAAGGCTCTGCTCACAAACAGTTTAAACTGACTCAATAGTTGTTGAAACGCTGCTCCCCTTTCCTCTTGGTCAATGTTGTTTGGGCAAATTGGCGTGCAGGTCATCATTGCTTCCATTGTAATTTACTTAGGAGGAGGAGGGAGGGAGACACTTCTAACAAACAGTGTTTCAACATTTTGACGCCAATAGAAGGCTGCTGTCAGCATTTGCTCAGAGGCAAAGAGTACATGATGATTTGACCAATGGAGGCATACACTTATGTAACCTTAGTTAATAAATAATAATTGTTCTAATTGGTAGCTTTTTTAGCAAGGAAATTAGCAAAAAAGTTAGGAAAATAGCATAAAAAAATGATATCTTGTTCTTTTGTTTTTAATTATTTTTCTTTTTTTCTCCACAGGGGCCATACAGGATAATTTCAAGCTGTCATGTTTTCTTTAGCAATAATTCCTTTCAGTTGCATGTTAAAAGCAAGATTCTTGCTTTTAACATGCAACTGAAAGGAATTATTGGTGTTTTTGTTTTATGTTTATTTTTTATTTATTTGTTTGTTTTTTAACACTAAAGAACATTATTGTACCAGTGGAAACCAAGCTCTTATTCATATGTACAAGTGTTTTTAAGGTTGCTTCTTTCTTGGGAAAATAATACTGGCAAATAATAATTCTCTGGATTGTTTAGAAAGGCTTTAAAGCTGCCAGATTAATTAAGTCAAATAGATTATTATTAGTGCTTCATTAATTGATGCAAATAGGAGAAAAAGTTACATGTAGAACTTTATCCTAGTCTAGAGAACATTTGTTGGTAAAGGTCTGTTTCTGTCACTCTTGTGGATTACAATAACAATTATAGTGCTGTTGATCTTGTGAGCATGCATCACAAGAACTTGAATATATGCCTTGTAAAAAAGCTGTATATGGCATTGTAGTCAATGAAAGTTTCCATCATGTTAACTTGTAAAGATTGTTGTGTTAAATTTATTTCACAAAAGCCAAGGTTTAGCAATAAAAAGGTTATCACACATGATTTTTCTTGTTGGTTATGGTTTAACATGGCCCATCCTTTGAATCTAAGTGCTATGAGCATATCCACCTCAAGTCAGTTTCTAGGTACGTATAGATTTTGTATTGCAAGCAAGCTGTGATCAAACTCTCAGGAACACATGATTCTAGTTTAATTTTGAATGAACCAGTGTAGGTCATTGCCAGAAATGTCAAGGCAATCCAAAAGAAAATTTAAGTATACACTTCAGGTTTTTCCCTATTTTGCAGCTTGATTGAAAAGCAAAATCAAATCTTGGCCCTTCAATTTATCCTGGTCAAGGATCTCTCAAGACTTTCTACAATTTTAATTGGTAAGATCCTGACAATATCTTAGAAAAACATTTGAAGAGATCTTGTCGAAATCTTGTAAGATATTGGAAAGAATCTTGTAAGATCTTGTAAGATCTTGGTAAGAATCTTATAAAGTCTTGTAAGAATCTTATGAAATCTTGTAAGATCTTGGTAAGAATCTTATGAAATCTTGTAAGATCTTGGCAAGAATCTTATGAAATCTTGTAAGATCTTGGTAAGAATCTTATGAAGTCTTGTAAGATCTTGGCAAGAATCTTATGACATCTTATAAGATCTTGGTAAGAATCTTATGAAATCTTGTAAGATCTTGGCAAGAATCTTATAAAATCTTGTAAGATCTAAGTAAGAATGTTTTAAGATCTTGTTAGAATCTTATAAGATCTTACAAGATCTTGTAAGAATCTTGTAAGATCTTGTAAGAATCTTGTGACAAGATCTTGTAAGATTCTTGTAAGATTCTTAAATAAGATTCTTAATAAGAATCTTGATAAGAAACTTAATAAGATCTTACTAAGATCTTAATAAGATTTCCACCTGGGATGTGACATGCACCACGTGTACTGCTGGATTAGCAATGTCAAAAGTGTCCTGCATGGTAACAAATAAAAATCCAACAGAATGCACCTATGAAAGCTAGTAAAACAGCCAGGCTAGCATGCCACAAGTCTCTTAGCGTGCAATTAGAGCATTCAACTGGTGTATGGAAAATCAAGGCTTTAATATCTCAATGGGGACTCCACACTTGTGCTGTGATAAAAACAACCCATCTTTCTCAATGTTAGAAATGTTTGAGATTTATTATGTAGACCTGTGGACTTTCAAAAATCACCCACGTATACTGAAAACTGCACATTCGAGGTTCATGCCCAAAAAAAAATCCTGCATGAGCCTCTTCATTGTACCACATTTTATCCTAACATTAGATTTTGTATTATTGCTGGCATATATTTGTAGTCAACTGAATCAACTGAATGAAGGTAAAGGAAATTTTAAATCAATTCCACTCAATCAAACCGGCAATGATTTGATTGGTTTGCGGTTAGTTCAACTATCAAAGATCAGTGAACTAAAACTTTTGGCTTAGTTTGATTACCAAACAAATGTGAATTCAATCACTGAAAACATTCGAACTAAATCGGCGTGATTAGTTCAATTTTGTTTGGTTCATACAGAAAACATGTACTGGTTCATAACGTATTCAATAAAGACCCCAAAATTTTAATAAAGTTGAATTATGAAATAAAGAGATTCGTCTCTTATAACTATCACAGGTAGTCTGAGCTATGTTGACCTTTGTAATGAGTGGCAGCACTAAAATCACATAATTTGAACATGCCATTAATTTTTTTTTGAACATTCCATTAATGGTTACGTAACATGAAATTATATGGTTTTGTATAAGAGAAAGATGTCTCTTTGAAGGGAAAATAACACTTTTTTTTAGTAAACTTTGCCCACCTGAACTTGTTTGGGTGTCTTTAGGTGTTACACATTGTGTAATTTTTGAGTGGATACAAAGTGACTACAAGGAGATTTAGTTCCACTGATTATACTCTGTATAATTTATTAGAGCAACAACATTGGAACAGTATTAAACTTGACTCAAAAACGACACAAGACACAAAAAGACACCCAAAGAAGGATGAAGCATGATATGTTCTTTTCTCTCATACAAAACCTTACAATTACCGTTACTACAAAACGGTTTACGATGATGTTTATATTAATTACGTGACTACAGTGTGTGCGTGTGCATTGCAAAGGTCAACACAAATATATAATGTTCTTAGGGCTCGGGCTACCTGTGACAAAAGGTGAGCCAAGAACATTAACACTGGAAATGCCCCAGCTGACATGACAACATTTTTTGTCAAGTAACTTCACAGTTGGCTCTTGGTCTCTCCTTTTCTTCCTCACAAAGAATCTTTTTTGTCACTTCTTACTGTTATACATGTAATAACAATAATTAAAAAATAATAATTTAAAAATTTATGACGCGCAAGTTCACAGATTTGGTGTATGATATACAAACAGAATGCCGGTTCCATTTTCAATTGTGATTTTCCAAAACAATGTTAACTCTTCTTGTCAGATACACGTTGACACTGTTTAGATTACTTACCGTTAGCTGTAAAACCATCCTTTGCAATGCCCACAGCTTGATCTCCAGCTACTGCTTCACTGTCAATAGACTTCTCTGCTTTAGAAGTCGGAGGAGCAACCAGAGGGGATTCGCTCTCAGACTGAGACTCCACTACTTTAGCTGGGCTGCCCGCGGAGGAATCCGCATCCTTTCCTACGGGCGACTCCCTTCCCTCCGTTTGAGCATTTGCCTCTTGCGTTTTAACGTCTTTATCAGGTTCTGAAATCACGACAGACATGGTTGTTTCCTCGGCTTTTGAATCCTCTCCCTCGACCGGCGGTGTGGTCTCTTTTACTTCGGAAGGGCTCTCGTCCTTCTGCTCAACTGTACTCGGGTTCTCTGTATCATCTTTCGCATCAGAAACTTCCTCTTTTTGTTCTTGCTCATCCATTTCTACTTTCTCTCCTTCATATCCCTTTCCAAGCTCAGCAGCTTGTGTAGAATCCCCAGCTGCAATATCGCCGCCATTTTGATCGACGGATTGCGGTGGTTCGTTGCTGATCTCGCCTTGAGCATCAGTTCCTTGAGCCGTTTGCTCCTCGCTTTTATCTTCGTCTGCAACTTGATTCTTTATGCTTTCGTCCGCCGCAGACATCTCTGGGCTAAAATCGTCCGATAGCGGATAATAAAACCAAGTTTGTGGGCACAAAAATGCGCGACTCCAAAACTGATTTTCTTTTCACTTGCTGTTGCTGCAATTGTCGTTTCCATAGAAATAGCTGGTTAAAAAGATCGAGGGCTCAAGGTAGCGATTCCCGCTAAAATTGGGGAAAAGTAAGTGCAAAACGATCAAAATTGTGGCGTTTTGTGGACTGTTTTTAAACAGAATTTTTTCTCAGACAAAAATAAAACAAATGAAGATGAGAAAATAGGAATAATTTAGGGAAAAAAAGATAACTTCACCGCAGATATAAGAGCAAATATCGACCAAATACCTTGTGACGTAATCCCGGGGGGGGGGGGTACTCCCCTATATGGGCTATACGGGGACGTGCCGCTGGATAGGGTATGGTTTTTGGCCCCTCTGTCCTGAACAGGGTATATAATTTCAAGCAAGTCTGTCCCGGACCCGTCCTAGACAGGGTATGGTTGCAAGACTGTCGTCGAGTATTTGGCAATCCGAAATCAGAGACGCTAATAGTCTGCATTTATTTTAGTGAACAATGCTTCACGTCAATTGAGTTTCCACTTAAGGTTCACCGCTGTTAATGCGAAATTTTGGGATTTCTCGCCATCACTTCTAGGAAGTGTATTATTTTATGTTGTAATTGGTATTCGCGTTTCAATGCGTGGAACATTACGTCCGGTAAGTGACAGTGGGCCTTTAAATGTTATTATTATTGCCAATAAACACTTGTGTAACACAAGAGCTAGATGTTGTCCTCTGTCCTAAATAGGGTCTTAAAATTGAGGACATTGTCCTACACAGGGTAGGTATTTAAGGTTATTTTCGTCCTAAACAGGGTCAGGGTTTCAAACCCCCAGCGGCACCCCTACACCCAAACATGAGTCAAGTGCCCCCCCCGGGGACGTAATATGAAGAACGTGCAACGCGTGGTCACACAGCTATGAAAAGGCCTGGTCACATAGCCATCTTTCTCTTTCATCTTCGGGTGAGTCACGTTGGGAAACTGTCTCTTCGCAGGCGAAAAATTTCCGGATTTTGCTGAGGTAAGCCATTGTTTGGGTCTAAGGCAAACAGCTGCACACCACCAGTGAATAAAAGACTACAAGGAACAGCGCTATTTAGCTTGATGAGTGCAGTAGATGTCATCATATTCTGAGGAGACGGTTGCAGCGCCTCCAGCGAAAAAGAGAAAAACTTCAAACTCGGACAGTGCTACGAATTCTGTATCCCAGGAAAATCATTCAGCAGGAAAGGTAGGAGGAATTCTTATTAAAATTCGGAGACATTCTCAGTGGTTTGATTACTTTTTTCAATAATATTTGGTTTTTGCGTCCGAACAGGCCACAATGGCGGATAACGGAAGTGTGGACAATCAAATGCAGATCGATGAAGGACTTTACTCCCGACAATTGTGAGTCATTTTGCACGACTTTTTAAATCTGTTTAAAATCAACACTTCTTTAAACCCCAAAGTTACCATGTACAAGCATAGTACATCTTTTAATTATGAAATTACTCATGCATGCCAGCTTTTATCTGACACGTCTATTGCTTGAAGCACTTTCAGTTTTGATGACTTTTGCGCGGTCTTATCGGAAAGGAAGGTGAAATACATTGGCATAAATGGTTATCTCAATCATTCTCCTGTGTTTAGGCTCTCTAAATAATGTCCATCCCTTAAATTCACTGCTGCCAGTACATGTAGATGTCTGAGCAGAAATTGTGGTTGAAGGTTCCATGGAGGAACAAAATAAATAATGTTTACTCATCTCACAGCTTAGAAAGCGGAAACGAAAGGCCTTCATGCTCACTTCATTTTCTTAAAACCCAAGAAAGGGATTGATTTGCAACCCAACACCTTTAAACAAGGCGGACCAAGTTTAGTTTGGTGGATGTCAATCAAAGAATAGCTTTTGAAATTATTTTGAATTCTGAGAAAATTTCAAGCCACCATTGCCAGAATATTGACAATTTTACCCTCTTAGAGGAGGTAAAATTTTATCAAGCAACTTTTTACGCAGGCATACCATGTTTAAAAACGGGTCGATTTGTTTTTTTTTTCTTTGTCGTAGCCACAAATCTGTACATTAATTTATTCATTAAAGTCTCCCCTCCCCTACTCGGAATGTATTGTTCTGATTGTCTTTAACAAAAGCAGGCCAATCAAAATCCATTCTTGTCGCTTATATCGCAAGGGAGGGGACCCACTCACCCCTACCTGTGTGACGTCAAAGCACCATTTGATTTATTCATTAAAAATGGATTAATTTGTGGTGCCATATTGTTAACATGTTGTGGACTCAAGTGTGCCGTTTTCAAACGGAAATTTCACCATTTTGAAACGGTAAATCCAAAGAATGACCTCTGAGAAGCACTCGACATTTACAACGGTGGAAATTGGAGAGTTCCTGGCGAAGGAATCGTGCTTTGTTTGACAGTCTTAGACCACGATGGGAGACTGAAAGGAGGTCATTAAGGAGCTTACGCTACCATAATGGAATTTCCGAAATTTCCGGTGAAACCCTAAGAAGCGTAACACAAGGGAAACAACGTAAGGCGCTCTTCATGACTCAAACTATTCTATTAGAAAGTATAGTTTTATCAATCTGCGAGGCATACATTTGGAATAAATGAATCAGCCACAGCATCTCGCGTACATGCCAGTATAGGCATCTTGTATTAATTCCAAGCCAGTTACAGTTTTAAAAAGATTTATTCAATGTGATGAAACAATGTGTGTGTGTAGTGGCTTCATGGTCCTGCCACCATTTCATGCATTACTGAGGTTTTGCAAAGTACATGTATCACAATAATAATTCATAAAATATTGTTTGTCTGAGCACTATGTAGTCACTTGAGTTGTAGATCCTGACATTTCAACTGCTAACTGCTAGTCTTCAGGAGATGATTAGGTCAACTGAACATGCTTCATTATTTATAACAAAGGTCAGCTGTGATTGGCTGATATCAATACTCGCTGCTTCAAGGGGAAACTGTCTCCTCAGCAGTCTGCAGTTACCCCTGGTCTTTTCTGTTGTTCTCCTTGGTCGTATCCAGGGGTCCAAATTTCTACAATGTATTCCGTTATCCTTGTTAATTTTGTTAGGGTGTACCCTGCATCATCTGCATATATTTACATTTAAAAGTTTTATTGTAAAGCCAATATCGGAAGTAAGGCTGAGCCCAGGCTGGTGAATGTTACTTGCCAAAATACCTCACCTGGCTCTGCTTGTCAGCTTTTTGGTAATTGGTTTCCCTGTACTACAATCTCCCAGACTTAATTAGCAACAATTAGTCTTGAGTTCATGTGCCAAGCTCTTGCAAAAAAATTAGTGGATGTTTGTAACAAATGCGATTGCACAAATTCATTTTTCATGTTACTTTTTTGTTGTTTTAGGTATGTTCTTGGCCATGAAGCTATGCAAAAAATGGCTGTTTCCAATATCCTCATTTCTGGGATGAAGGGACTTGGAGTAGAAATAGGTATTTACTACGTGTACTGTAACAGATCCCTGATCTTGTTTACTCTAATAAAGTTCTGTTTTCTGCTGGCTGAGGAATGAGAGAAGCAGAAAACATTTTTCTCACACACGTCTGGGAGTATGCAGGGCAATAGTGTCATTGAGGGTCTAGTCACATGGTTTTTCGTAGTTTACTAGTTTTCTTGTTGCTGTTTGCCATTGCGTGACCTCCTGCTCATCCACCCTTCTAGATTGATAGTTTGGTGCGCCTCTAGACCTCTAGTTCACTATTTTTATGCTGGTAAGGCCTTTGTTGGGTTGTGAGTTTTTCATTATATAGTAGTTGTTTGAGTTTTTGTGGCACATAATCCTAGGAGCGTTTTTTCCTGTTGTTTGTAATATTCCGATGTTTTGTAGTAAAGGTCAGGCTGCGTGCACGTGGTTCAGCTTGGCTTTTTGGTGTAGCTCCCAGAACTTTGTATGTGAGAAGTTCCGTTTTTAAAAAATCAGTGCTAAATACCGGTGTATAAGTAAACCTAACATGTATTTGCTCCTGAACTTGTCCTCAGCAAAAAATGTTGTCTTGGGTGGTGTGAAGTCCGTTACCCTACACGATACAGGATGTGTTGAAATTTCAGACTTGTCTTCCCAGGTAGGAACTTACTGTCATGTATACTGTAATAGTATTGATGCAGAAATCTTTTGTTATAAGAGTACAGACAATAAAAATGACATCAGATGTAAATAAAGCCAATATTCCGCTCGTACTTTTTCCATGTTATTATAAAAAACAAATCTATGGTCTATACTCTTATAGACCATAAAATGACGCCATACAATGCCCAAAACTTGGCAGCATTCTATTGTCTCATATAGACCATACAAAACTGCTTTCAATTTGTTAAGTGGGTTATTTCTAGGCTTTACCAACTATAATAAAACTGGCACCTTGCCCAAGTGTTATCATTCTGTTAATAAGAAGAATATAATTATTAATGATTTATTAGTGTTCATTAAATTTGGTTCTTGCAGTTCTTTCTTCAAGCTGATGACATTGGAAAAAACAGGGCAGAGGTATCCTTGCCCAGGATTTCAGAGCTCAACAGTTATGTCCGTATGTCTGTTCATACTGAAAAGCTTACAGAAAACTTTTTAGGACAATTTCAGGTTAGATATTTCAATTTCCTTAATTGTCTGCAATGTAACTGTCAGCCAGTAAGAATACCATTTAAGTACATGTAACTTCAAACTTTAAGGCCCTTGCAACCATTTACTTGATTGTTGTTAAATAGTATACTGTATATACCTCAACATGGTTGTAGTTTCTTCCTGCCTTCCTTCCTCCCTCCCTCCCTCCCTACATGGACAATGTAGCTCCCTGCCTGCTTTCTCTCTCTTTCTTTCTTTCTTTCTTTCTTTCTTTCTTTCTTTCTTTCTTTCTTTCTTTCTTTCTTTCTTTCTTTCTTTCTTTCTTTCTTTCTTTCTTTCTTTCTTTCTTTCTTTCTTTCTTTCTTTCTTTCTTTCTTTCTTTCTTTCTTTCTTTCTTTCTTTCTTTCTTTCTTTCTTTCTTTCTTTCTTTCTTTCTTTCTTTCTTTCTTTCTTTCTTTCTTTCTTTCTTTCTTTCTTTCTTTCTTTCTTTCTTTCTTTCTTTCTTTCTTTCTTTCTTTCTTTCTTTCTTTCTTTCTTTCTTTCTTTCTTTCTTTCTTTCTTTCTTTCTTTCTTTCTTTCTTTCTTTCTTTCTTTCCTTCTCTTTTTCTGTCTTTCTTTTAATATGTAAATGGGAGGGCATGGTGATCCAAGGCTTGTCTGCAAAACATTGTGCTGTTTCCTTAGTTTAAACCCATCGCCAATAGATGAGCTTGGGAATTGGTGCCTATGGTGTTGGGCAGAGGCCTGACACAGTCCAGGCAGAGCACTGAGGTATCCCTGACAACCATGCAAGCGGGAACCATTCCTGCAGCAGCCAGCCAACAGGCACTGTCACACTGAAAGGAATTGCATTGAAAATCATACTTACCTGACCAAAGTACTTACCTGTACCCTTACACCAAGAGAGAGGGAGGGAGAGGGGCCAGAATCCACAAAGATTCACATTGAATGATCTGCAATGATCAGCTAAAGTAACACAAATGCAAATTTGAGAAACGCTGATCAGCAATGAAACTCCCCACTGCAGGTCATGTACACAATGAGGAAAACTGCAGACCACATTGGCTCGAAGTAAATTTGGCTAACTTTTTATTTAGCCGCATTAAAAATCTTCACTATACATTACATGTATCTCTTTCTACCTGGTAGGCTAAACAAAATTGTAGGGGTTCCACTGTCAGCCTAGTTGCTTCGCATTACATATAAAAGTGGCATTTGCCTTTTGCAGCTGTCTTCAGTGAAATCTGAGAAATCTGTCACTGAATTAGTAAGCTGGGCTTTTATTTGCTTGTTAGGTTGTAGTACTTACACAATCAAGCCTAGAGGAACAGCTCTGGGCCAGTGATTTTTGTCATGCAAGAGGAATCAAATTCATTATTGCTGATACAAGAGGACTGTTTGGGTTAGTCTCGTGCTATTAAGAACTTTATATATCATGTTCAATGACAGTTAATTACTCTCAGTGATCATGCACGCCATGTAAGTGACCATCCCTTAACCCATTCACTCATGTAATTTTGTCCTTACGTTATCAATACATTGTCAACCAGACAGGAGATGAGAATTATAAAGAAAATCATCAACTAGGTGATATTGTTTGATGTAACACCAAATCATGTGAACTAACTATAAAAGCACATGTCTGACAGTCAGGGGACTTAACATTCAGATCATGGGAGTGAAAGGGTTGAAAGTGAATAACCTTTTTTTGTGTGTTTAAAAACTGTTTTTAAGTTAACCTCTACTTGATAGAATCTCTTCTAGGCAACCATTTTTTCCCGATTGTCAGTTATAACAGATTCAACACTGTTTTTATCTGAATTTGTACATTAATCATTATGTTACTTACAGTTTCATTTATTTATGTGTTGAATTGTAGTCAAAGAGCAATAATTTTGACCATTACCGGTCGACTTCTTACCATAAAATGCAGTCACAGTGTTTCATTTCCTGTAGAATGTGTAAGCCCTTCCTTCACTAAGAAGGTTTTCTCTAAACCAATCCTCTCCCCCAACCCCTTTGGAATTTTTAGTTGAGCTCCTTTTTTAGGCCTTTGAGGATCCTCCACCCTAGGGGGAGGGGTGTGGATATTTTCTGGAACTAAACAATATTACTTAACATTCAAATATTATAATTCCACTATGTGACAAGATTTTTGCATTGATGACTGAAGATGAGAGAAATAACCGTGATAATTTTTGCACATAAGTCTAAAATGAAATTGTACAGCCTCACAGTCAATGCACAGTACATTATCATTAATGGTAACTTGACTGTTTTATTTATTTTGATTGTGTATTTAGTGAACCACAATTATAACTATTTAATATTTTGAATTATTTTGTTTCCTTTAGACAAATATTTTGTGATTTTGGTGAGAGTTTCAGTGTTGTAGATACGAATGGAGAACAGCCCATCAGCAACATGATTTCATCTGTTACAAAGGTACATCAAAGTACAACATTTTTGATTAAAGTAAATTTGCTAATTGAAAATTAAATAATATGGTCTTAGATTTCCAGACAGTAACAGTGGATACAACAGACACTCTCCCTGCAATGCTGCAATGTACATGCCTGTTTATACACCCGATTGTGAAAACGTTGACACCTAAAAGGCATAAACCGTGAACGATGAGACCCAATGGATTTGTGGGTAGTGTTTAAACAATAACCCCATTTCCATAATCAATAATTTACCATTCTCATTCTTTGCAATAAAAAAATACAGTGCTGACTTAATTCTTCCAAATAATTTTCTACCAAATAGTGCAAGTTCATTGCCTGTTTTGAACTTAGGCAAATAGTGAATCATATATCACTCAAATTGGCCCTTGTTGGCCAACTTGCTTTGACAGTTTCCATCATTGACCACGTGCAACTAATTTTGGTCATCGATCGTCACACGAGAATTAGAATGCTAATAATTATGCAAATAAATTTAGTACACTTATACTCATAAAGCCATTGGGTAGACCTTATCATTCACGGTTTATGCTTTTAGGTGTCAACGTTTTTGCAATCGAGTGTATACCACTCAAACACTCCCCTTTCTCAAACAATCTAGTGTACATCATGTTGCATGTTGCAAGCGTACTAACGCTGTGATAATGAAATTATTGTACCTCAATTCCAGAGTTTTGATTGGCTTAGCAGCCATGGGATATCAGTCATTATTAAAAATTGAATCATTATATAACGCAATTGCCAGGATTTGACTGGCTTAGCGGCCATGGTCAGGTATATGAACCATTATACCATGCCCTAGAAAATTAAAAGCGATCCCTTAAATTGTCTTCTCACTGTTCTTGCAAAGCGAAATCAGCCAGATCTACATGCAGCAATATTCTTGATTGCTTTTAATAAAACAGTTAGCCGCTCACGCTTGTTGAATAATATGAGATGATTACGCACCAAGCTGGCTATCTATTATTTTATATCCGACACATGCTCATGGAAGAATATTCATTTGTTAGTTAAAAAATACCAAAGTCCTGAGTAATTTATTATTTTGTGTTAATTTTAGGATGAGGATGGTGTTGTGACTTGTCTTGATGAACAAAGACACAGCTACGAGTCTGGCGATTATGTCACATTCTCTGAAGTCCAGGTACATTTACATTAAATTATTAGAACCAGTTGGAATACATTTAGTCATGCTCAAGTAGCAGAAATTCAACAGGTCAGAACACTTGCTAAAACTATATTTCACACATGGTATCCTCCATTAAGATGCTGAAGGTTATTGTTGTTGTTTCTTTCCAGGGAATGACAGAATTGAATCAATGTGAGCCACGAAAAATTAAAGTTTTAGGTGGGCATATATTGACCTTTACATTGTTCTGAGTTGCATCACTCAATAATCATTCTAGTCTATTGTACTCTTACCACACTGTGCATTGTATTACATGAGTGCTCAATGAATCACAACTTGTTTACTCCCAAACAGGTCCTTATACCTTCAGTATTGGTGACACCAGAGGATTTTCAGATTATGTCCGTGGTGGTATAGTCACTCAAGTTAAAATGCCCAAAATAGTCAAATTTGTAAGTACCATATTTAAAATTATCACCAGTGCTTCTGCTTGTACACATATATATATACATATACAAGTTGTTCTTCTTGATTTTTAAAACTCTTACAGGAGATAAACAGAGCTGTTATATTTTTGGTATTTTCTGAATGTAAATAGACTGTTCATTTTCATCACTTTGCTTCATCTTGTTTCCACTAGAAATCATTTAGGGATTCCCTCACAGCCCCAGAATTTGTACTGACAGACTTTGGAAAAATGGATAGGCCTGGGCAACTTCACCTAGGATACGTAGTGAGTTATCTTCATCTTTTCTGAGTTGGCACTGCAGCATTTTAATGTGAAAATGTTTTCATCAATCCCATTCTTTCCACTAGGCTCTTCATAAATATGTCAGTGAATTTGGATCTCTACCAAGGCCAAGAAACAAGGTTTGTTTCTAATATCAGACTTGAATCAAAAGGCTCTGTAATTTACACTGGCTCTAGTGGAATTCTTCATTTAACTTCATATTGTTTTTTTTGTACAAAGGAGGTGGCAAGAAGCCTAGAAGCTAATTTATAATAAGTGATTGAATTCGTCATTACTTTTAAACATCTCTGTTTTCCCCATAAAGGAAGATGCCAAGAAATTTGTTGCACTGGCTAAGAAGCTCAATTCAGAGAGGATATGCTCACAGGTGTGTAAACTCAGTGTACTTGAAATTTTTTAATTACAAATAAGCATTAAAGAAAGGAATGGTGGGTATGGTGTATGGAGTGTTGTATTCCCGGGGATAAAAATCTTTTATTAGTAGTAACTAATTAAAAATTAATGTTCTTTTGACAGTAAGGTGTTCTTGTGGCCTGAGAATACAGGCAACCTTTCTCAATTGTAGTTGCCAATATTAATTCATGTGTACGGTGGCATTTTATTTTGAATTTTTTTTTTCCCCACTGTCTCAGGTGGACAAAGTGGATGAGAGTCTCTTGACGCAGCTGGCCTACAATGCCAGAGGTGACATTTGCCCCATGCAGGGAGTGATAGGAGGAATCACTGCCCAGGAAGTTATGAAGGTGCTTTTGAGTTTATTTTCTACTGTTTTGTCAAATTTTCTAGCATGATGCAAATTGCCACTTAGGGGTGCCTGGAAAATAGCCCTAAGTGACTTCTGATAAACAGCTAGATTCTCCTTCCAAATTACCTTGTTTCCTTGCAAAAAGGGGGAGAATTTAACTTGTGATGAAGAGTCACTTAGAGCCTTTTTCCACACACCACTTCAATTGCAAGTACCATAATTATCAAAAATTAAAAAAATGATGTACCTTAGTTTAGACCAACCCTTGTTTGTTTTACATGTTTTTAGGCATGTAGTGGAAAGTTCCACCCCATACTTCAGCTGCTTTACTTTGATAGTCTAGAATGCTTGCCAGAGGAAGGGGACATTTCAGAAGCATCATGCCAGCCAGTAAGATACTTGCTTATTAATAGTTGTCACCATTATCTATTTTTTTTTTGTCAACCTCAGTGAATCAAGGTAACTGTATACATGTACAGGTAAAGTGTTTCAGTAGACAAATTATGCGGTTAAGGACCTTGTCCAAGTGAAATCTGTGTGTTGTGCCACAGTACTCTTGAGTTCAATGCCATGGCCGCACTTGTAAATAATAGCCAGGTGGTCTGCCTTATGCTGGAAAAACTGGGTTTTTTAACCATGTTATTTAATTTCAATTTGAATTATTTGTTTGTGAAGTTCAAATCCTTGAGCACACTGGCACCATCTTGCTGCAACCACTTACTACATGTAAGTGGTACGTTGTAAATCAATATTTTTTTAAGCTTATTTTGATTTAGTCTACTTTGTCTTACACGGAATGATAAATTGCTTTTCTTACTAGACTGGTTCAAGATATGATGCCCAAATTGCAGTCTTTGGAAGTGAGTTCCAAAAGAAGCTGTCGGAACAGAAGTACTTTATTGTGAGTGCTCTTGAGTCTGTCACACATGTATCATATTTTTTCAAATAATTATATAATTACGCAGATAATCCTTAAAGGAAACCTCCACATTTGAAATAAATTAATGTCTAATTGTTAAAAATACAATCTCGTTTCAAATTTCATTGGAAAACATGGAAATAAGATTCTTGTGTGGGACAAAACAGGATTTGATTATCACCTATTTTCCTTCTAAATTTCCCGGGCGTGACCATCTTTGATTTCATGGCGTAATATGGTTGCCTTATTATTTCACACAAAAGAACTTCTGCAAGTACTATCAATAGCGGCAAAATGACGTCATAAAATCCAAAGTGGCAGTGCCTGGGAAATTTAAAAGTGAAAATTGGCGACGATCATATCTAATTTTTAGCACTACTTTTTAAACCAAAATTTAGAATTTAGACACAATAAATTTCCAACAATTTACCGTCCATTTGTTGTCAGAGTGGAGGTTTCCTCTAAGTAATAAGAAATTTAGCTTGAGAAAAAATAAATTAAAGCAGTTAATTCAAGGAAGGTATATAGGATATAGGGTTTTCACAGAGGTATCTTCTCACTGATTTATGCCATTGGCCAGGGCAAAGAGAAACTGTGAAGCAATGTGTCTCAACAAGTAAAACACGATTGTAGCCACCAGTTCTCAAGTGCAGTACACTAACTGGAAGATAGACTGCAAGCAGTCCCTTTCTGGATAGTCGAGAGGTCATGCGAAATAGCCGAGCGCGAAAAAAATGGAGCGAACAAGTGGAGGGGGCTTGGGGAGAGGCCTCTCCCCCAGTCTCTTTTCGTTTATTTCTCCTCGCTCCAGTCTCGCTGCGCTGTGAGCGCACCCTCTCAACTGACCAGAAAGGGACTGCTTGCAGTCCAACTGGAAGACAAAAGTCACTGTACTTTCCAAATTATTACAGTCGATCCACATCATGTGTGACTGGTATTTTTGAAATTTGAACAGAGTTTTGAAATTTACATGTCAGTTTTGAACATCGCCAAGGAGATTTCAGAGTTCCCGTAGAAATTTCCCTAGTTTATTGACAGTATAAAGCTATGAAGTTTTCTTTACATTACAGTATTAAGTATTTCAAGAATAACAATAATTGTTTCCTAATAAGTATTTTGAATCTTTTTTTCTGTTAATGCGTCTTTTTCGGGAAAGCTTTCCAGAGAAATGTTCAACATTCCATTCACATGTCGAACATTACAAAAAGAAATTTGAATGTTCATTTCATTCTCGGAAATACTGGTCACGCGTGATGTGAATTGACTGTAATACTAAAAATTTTTACAGCACTCTGTACGTCTAACCATACAATCAAGGCACAGTGTGATTACATCTTCTTGATGTTAAATGTCAATTTTTGTTAGGTTGGTGCGGGTGCCATTGGATGTGAACATCTGAAAAACTTTGCCATGATGGGATTAGCGTGCAGTGATGCAGGAACAGTGTTTGTCACTGACATGGACACCATTGAAAAATCCAACCTCAACAGGCAGTTTCTGTTCAGACCAGCTGATGTGCAGGTTAGATCATGGGCTGGTGAATGAAGCTTAGAGTTTTCTGCAGGGCAATATGTTTTCAGAAATAATGTTGTTGTAATATTTTCTTTGGGTACAGCTTTACTTTTACTGTGCAGTTTGCGTTTGAGAGAAGGTGTCCCTTACGTGTCTGTGCGTACATTTACATATGCCCACCAGGCTTTTAACCAGAAACATAAGTTGAGTGCCCAAAATACGGGAGAAATATTAAACCTCAGGTCAAAAACCCAACAAATTAGCTGGCTTCATTAAGGAGTAGTGGCTGGCTTTGACAAACTGAATGATGAAGTTAAGAAGATCAGGAATGAACCACACCCCCTGAAATTTTTCATGGACTCCCTGACTCTGAAAGTTATCTGGAACACTGCCAAAAGGCATGTCTGCCAGGAATACTGTACATAAACTGTTTCGAAAATTAGGTGACTTTTCAGTTGATTTTTTGATGCCCATACACCGTATTCACAAATGGCGGACGCGCAGAAAAAAGCTGGTAGCCAGTCATCAAAACGAGGCGTTTTAGGATAAACAAGAAATCGTAATTTTCATAAAGCACGAACTTGTAGTGAACTTACAGGGAGTTTAGCGCGGTTTCTTGTATTATAGCTCAGAGAAGGTTAATTTTATAAGAGTCGGGATGTCTTCAGGTTCTAATATTTATTGTTGCGTACCTCTTTGCAACCAAAAAGGAAATATAGACTGTCAGGAAAACAGAGTAGGATTTTTTGGTTTTCCAGTGGATTCAAGTCTTCGAGCTCAATGGCTTCATAAAATTCGAAGAGATGTTGGACCAAACTTCAAACTAACAACAGCTACAAAGGTATGTTCGCTACATTTCTCCAAAAGCGAAATTAAAAAAGGTCTTGGAGGGAAGAAAATGGATCTGGCAAAGGGTGCAATTCCTTCAAAGTTTGCGTGGCGTACCTCTCCGCGAAAGCGACCACCACCATCCGCAAGAATAATATCTCCAGTACTCAAAAAAAGGAAGCAGCTGGAAGAAGCACTGCAAGAGACTGTTGGAAAAGACTTGTAATAAACGTCGAGTCGATTGATTGAATGTCGATTTATTTGTGCCTATATTACACCTTTGAACCTAAACCTAGAACCTAGAACCTAGAACTTGTTTGATCGCTCGCGTTGAATGTGTTCCTGCCGATATCGAGTCATGCACAGTACTGATCATCTGTATTGTTACATAATTGGTTTCAAATGTCAATCTTGAAAACTATACAAACAAAACATTATTGCATAACATGTCCAAAAAACATGACTGTCCTTGTATGCCTCGTGACACAAGTATAAAGAATCTGACACTCCCCAAAGTTTTCCACGCAGTGACAAACTTTCACCGTCCTGATTTATCGAAATTATTTACAATGATTATACAATGTTCATTTGTCGACGACCGATCTCCCCGATCACCGCCGCTGTTCGTCGAGGTCGAGCAGCATCCGCAAGTTGACTTGAAACATCCGCAACATGACGTGTATCCACATTGTTTGTACTAGACTTGACCTCGATTGGAATCAAATGTTGAATGACTCTCCGTAAATAACTTGGTCGCTTGTCGCTGTTTCCGACTTTGACGATTGCAGCACGAACCTTTCCATCAGCTCCAGGAATTAGTTCCTCAACTCTTGCAATCTTCCAGTGAATCCTATTTGTAGAATCGTTTTTGAGCAGCACAATATCTCCAACTGAGATTTCTTGAACGGAAATTCCTTTGTTTCTCGGACTTGATTGTTCACGTAAGCTGGTGAGATATTCCTTTCTCCACTGTTTCGTGACTTGCTGTAGTAAATTCTTGTGGTGCTTAGCTCTTCTTGTCAACGATTGATGAGTGCTGACAATTTCGTAATGTGCGTCATTTGGGGTCAATGTGACACGTCGTCCATAAACAAGGTCAGAAGGCGACAATGGATAAGAGATTGAATTCGCGTCGTCGTACACGTAAGTGATCGGCCTCGCGTTGATCACTGACTCGATTTCTACCATCAAAGTTCGCAATTGTTCAAAACTCAGAGATGATCGACCGAGCACTTTCTTCAATGGTAGCTTGACACTTCTGACTAATCGCTCCCAGAAACCTCCCCACCAGGGAGCCTTTTCAACAATAAATTTCCAGGTGACTCTCTGGTTGACAAGGTAACGCAACACTTCGTTAGATCTTGTGATCCTCCTGATTTCCTTGCTCGAAGACTTGAAAGTTTTCGCGTTGTCTGAATTAATGGTCGCTGGTAGCCCTCGGCGACTGGCAAATCGTCTGAATGCCAACAGAAAATCTTGAACATCGAGGCTTTTGCATAGCTCTAAGTGTACAGCCCTGGTCGACGCACATGTGAATAAACACACGTAAACCTTGCTTGATTCATTCGCATGTTCATTGACAATGTTTAGTGGTCCCGCAAAATCCAACCCTACATGTGTGAAGGGCGGGTCGTCTGAAACTCGTTCACTCGGAAGATCAGGAGTCGACTGAGCTTTGTACGGCATTCCATTGATTCGCAAACAAATCACGCATTTCTTGATTACTCGTTTTACTGCTTCGCGACCCCTCAAGATCCAAAAGCGCTCTCTTAGCGTGGTAAGAGTGTCCCTTAATCCGCAGTGTTTCACTGATTCATGTCCTTTCTTGATAATCAATTGAACAAATTCGTGTTTAGCTGGCAGAAGAATTGGGTTTCTTGTACTCCCCGGTAGATTGGCATTGTTCATTCGACCCTTGCATCTCACAATACCTTCTTGAATGTACAACCCGAATTGCGTGACATATGTTGGCGGAGTCGATTTCTGATCCTTACGCTTGAGGAATTCAATTTCCTTGGCGAACGAAGTTGCTTGAACTGACTTGATCCAGAGATTCTCGGCTTCCTTTAAATCAGCGGCGTTTAAACTCGTTTCTTCTCCCCTTGTACCCTCGTTTCGAATTTGATTCTTCCACTTCCTTGCAATCTTGACAACAAGAGCTGTTACGCGGAGCAGATCTGTCAAGTCGTGAAATCGCTTTATGTCGATTATCTGATCGATTCTCTTCTCTGGCACTGAGTTGTCATCTGAATTATTCACAAGAGAATGAGTGATAGCTAGTGGATTCTTTACAGCTTCTTCAAGGGCAACCTTGTCTTCGGCTTGTGTCGATCGGTTTTCGGGCCATTCAGATTCTGGCTGATAAAGGAATGCTGCGCCATTCCACCAAGTCGTTTTAGTGGAAAGTTCCTTTGCAGACAAACCACGAGACGGTATATCAGCCGGGTTCAACTCTCCAGGGCAATGCCTCCAATCATCCTTGGAGGTCAAATTTCGAATTTCTTCCACACGATGCTGAACGTACTGTTTCCAAGTTCGCTCGTTCTTGATCCAACACAGCGTAGTCATCGAATCGGTCCAGCAGATGGTCTTAACATTACTTCCGGTCATATTAAGACTGTTCATGAGACGGGCGAGAATAAGAGCACCTAACAATTCCAGGCGTGGAATGGTCTGTCTCTTTAGCGGCGCAACTCTTGTTTTCGAGGCAACGAGACGAACATCGATTTCACCATTTTCATACAAAGATCGAACGTAAACAACTCCAGCATACGCGCGGTGAGAGGCGTCGCTAAATCCATGAAGCTCGAATTGCACAGGCCTTGATCGGAAATTGCAGCGGGGTATTTTGACATCGTTTAAACACTTCAATTCGTTCAGTAATGAATTCCAAGTTCCAAGAAGGTTTTCAGGCAGGTTACTATCCCAGTCAATCTTGTCGAGACAGAGTTCCTGGAAGAGAATTTTCATCTCTACAGTGCACGGGGTGAGAAATCCAATCGGGTCAAATACCGTCGCTGTCAACTTCAAAACAGATCGCTTTGTCGCCGGAAGTGACATTCCATAGTTGTACAAATCAGTAAAGTTGAAGAAAAACTCGTCTTCAACAGTGTCCCAGTTCATTCCAAGAACCTTGACCACAGTGTCGCTTTTCGTTTCTGAGTTTCCTGGTGTGATTGACGATTTTGCGTACGACTCGTCATCCTCTGCAGTGATTTCTTGTTTCGATTTTGCTTCGTTTGAATTTTCAACATTCTCGATCGCTCTCACCAGGGTGCGAGAGTTTGAGTTCCATTTCCTAAGGTTGAATCCGCCATCGGCCATGATTTGTTTGGATTTCTTGTAGACATCAATAGCCTCTTCGTCAGTTTCTGTTCCAGTGATCAGGTCGTCAACGTACAAGGACTTCTCTAGCATTTCCGCCATCTCAGGCTCGCTTTGCTTGTACAAATGCAAATGATGCTTTATCGTCGCGCCCAGGATCGAAGGCGACGGGCGCAGACCAAAGACAAGTCGGTTGAATCGAAACTCTGCAATCTCTGGTTTCTTCGCGAACGGATCTTCGAACCACAGAAATCTGAGCATGTCCCGTTCTTTTTTTTTGATGCTCACCATTAAGAATGCCTTCTCGATATCTGCAGTAATTCCGACGGCGTTCCTGCGAAACTTAGTTAACATGTCGAAGATGTGTGGGATGTGATTGTCTCCAACTTCAAGACAATCATTCAGAGAGCTTTCTTCCTTAGAATTCTTGGCCGATCCATCGTAAACGATGCGCACCTTTGTCGTTTCTCGATCCTTTCGTACAACAGCGTGGTGAGGTGAATAGTAAATCCCCTTCGTGTTAAGTTTGTTCGCATCGTTCAATTTTGGCACCCTTTCGACGATTTCCGTTCGCGCTTGTTCCTGAATAATCTTGTCATACTCGTGAAGTAAGTTCGGCTCGCCTTTCAATTTGTGATGTAAAGATCGCAGTCGGGTTTCACACATTCGATAGTTATTAGTACGTGGTAAGCAGTCTTCCTTCCATGGCAGTGAAACTTCGTAATGACGGCCATCAAAAGAGATTTCTTCGTTTCGCTTGGCTTCAATTGGCGAGTGATTTGCAGAATTCAGATCACCTTTAATTCCGATGCTTTCGGTTTCCCAGAACTGTTTCAGCAGATTCGTGATCTCGTCAACTTGATTCGCTTCGTTTAACACCAGTTCACCAGAGATGACAAGATTTGAGACGACATTAGAATTTGCGTGTACATGTTGCTCGCCCGTAGGGCCTGACAGAAGCCAACCAAACTTGCTGTTGATGGCTGTGGGACTGAATTCACCTCGAATCGATTCTCCAGTGACAATGTCCCAGTAATAATCCGATCCAATGAGAATGTCAATAGAGTCATGTTCGTTCGCTGGACTGTCAGCCAGATCTAAATCAGTTAAATGCGGGTATTTCGTGACATCTATTCTCTTTGGAAGTGGCGAACAAATGACAGGAAAATTGAGGGCGGAAATCTCCACGAACTCGTCTTTTCTGCTTCGTAGCGGTAAAGTAAATACTTGACATTTTTGTTTTCGATAGGCGTTTTCACCAAACGTGTTTAGGTGAAGGGTCTCAGTCGACGTCGCAGTTAATCCCAGCCTTGCCTTGATGCGGTCGGTCACATATGAGCGTTGACTACCATTGTCGAACAAAATTCGGACGGGAATAGACTTGGATCCGTCTTCGCTTGTTGCTATCGCTGTGGCGGTTTGTAACAATATGCTACCCTTGGTTCCTTTCGTACTTGAAATTGCGGTGGTAGTGGCGCTCCCCAAACCAGATGCTTCTTCGTTATTTCGATTCGAGAATCCTTGTTCTTCAGTGGGCGTATAAGAATTCGGTGGGTCACAGGGCGATTTTTCTTGACAGATCGATTGATGATGCCTTCGCTTGCAGATCCTACAACTCTTGTCGCAGTGTTCAACTAAATGTCCCCTTTTCAAGCACGTAAAACATCTTTTGTCGCGTCTTAGTATGTCTCTCCTGGTGTTAATATCTGTAACCTTGTCGCACGACGCTGAGTAATGCCTTCCAGAGCAGTAAACACATTTTGGAACATTCGCCTCTGGTTTTGAAGTGGCACCAAAAAATGTTCCAGCTGTCGGTAATCGAGGTTTCGGGGGCGGTGCTGGTGGACGTTTCTGATTTCGATCGTCTGTGATTTTGACATTCTCGCTAACTTCTATTGCTTCAACTTCTCGTTTGATTACATCCATTAGTTCTTCAATTTTCCAAACAGCACTTGTCGTTTCTCTAGCGATTCTAACACGAATTTCATTGGGAAGCTTAGACATAACCACTGGAATCAATAAACCACCGTATTGATCAGATGCAACGCCCAATGAAGACAGGCCGCGAATGTGGACGCTGATATTGTCGTACACAAATCTCAAGGAATTGGAACGTTCCGAGGTCGAGCAGCTTGGTAATTTCAACAGTTCCTCCATGTGCGCGGCAATGATTTGCTGCGTTTTTCCGAACCTCTCATGTAGTATTTCGATCGCAGAATTGTAATTCGCTTCGGTCAAAGATAAACCTTGAATTGATCGAGATGCGGGGCCTTCGAGAAGGGAATTGAGATAATTGAATTTATCGATAGTAGAAATTGCCTTGCTTTCGTGCACTGCTGTCTTATACGAGTCCCAGAAGCTAGTCCACTTAGTTACATCACCTCTAAACCTAGGCAAGATCAACTTAGGTAATTTGGCTTTCGCTTGTTGTGCCACGCCAGGTGAACCTTGGCTGGGGTTGATTTGGCTTTCTTGCGCGCTAGATTCATTGTTCCTTTTTGTTAAGGCATCCTGAATACTTTTCTGGCATGCAACCACCCTTTCTAGAACCCTCTCTGAATCTTCTATTTCAGCTTGAATTGTTTCGACTTCGCATAATGACAAAATGCTTTCGTCAAGGCTCTCAACCAGTTTCAACTTGCTTTCGAGTAAACGATGTAATACATCTAACTGTTTAGCCTGTTCGTTATTAAGCGTACCTTCAGGTTCGAGTATCGTGTTTGCTTCTCCAATCCTCTTTGTAATTACACCTCTATGGGCTCCTCGAGAAGCTTTAAGCCTGTCCAGTTTCTCCTTCAGTTCCTTTTCACTCATGACGTCGCTTGCTCAGATCCTTCGTCCTGTTCGTCTTCTTCAGTCGATTCGTTTAGCCAGTGAGTCCTGCCCCACGTTGGGCGCCATGTAATAAACGTCGAGTCGATTGATTGAACGTCGATTTATTTGTGCCTATATTACACCTTTGAACCTAAACCTAGAACCTAGAACCTAGAACTTGTTTGATCGCTCGCGTTGAATGTGTTCCTGCCGATATCGAGTCATGCACAGTACTGATCATGTGTATTGTTACATAATTGGTTTCAAATGTCAATCTTGAAAACTATACAAACAAAACATTATTGCATAACATGTCCAAAAAACATGACTGTCCTTGTATGCCTCGTGACACAAGTATAAAGAATCTGACAAGACTCAAGTGTTTCGGTGGCTTCATGTGCTAATATGCCAGAGGGCAGTTTAACCTCTGAAGCGGACGACACCGTTTCTGTTGAAGTCGAAATTGCAGAAGCAGAAGATTCATGTGATTCATTAAAAGTCCAGCTATCACACGCTCAAACTAAAATTGATGATTTAAATGAGGAGTTATCAATTTTGAAGAAACGTTTAGAGACAACTGAGGTGGAGTTAGCAAACGCTAAGACAGAAATTAAGCGTCATTGCGAGGAGAAAGCCAACTTGAAATCGCGTGCGTTTTGCATAGATAATTTAGCAGATGATGACTCGATTTCATTTTACACTGGCTTTCCAAACTTGAAAACATTCCAGGCAACGCTGTCATATCTTAATCCCGGGGTAAATGGTGAAAATATTCGTTACTGGCGTTCAGTCGAGAAAAAAGTGGACGGAAATCATTACGACGGAAACAATCAACAAAGAGATGTAAACAAACCTGGTCGAAAGAGAACTCTTAAACCGGAAGAAGAATTTCTTCTGGTTATGTGTCGTTTGCGGCAAGGATTCCATGAGAAACATTTAGCATTTTTATTTGGCATATCTCAGCCAACAGTCAGTAGAATTTTTATATCCTGGATCAACTTTATGTTTCTTCGATTTGGCAGCGTAAACATTTGGCCGAACCGGGAGCAAGTGGACCAAACTATGCCTGAAGATTTCAAGTCAAAATATCCTAAGACACGCGTCATCCTTGATTGCACAGAAATCAAATGCCAAATGCCGAGCAGCCTGCTTCTTAATAGTAGATTATTTAGTTCATACAAGAATCATACGACACTCAAAGGTCTCGTTGGGATTGCCCCTTCAGGAGCAACAACATTTATAAGTCAGCTTTATACCGGGAGTATTTCGGACAGAGAGATTGTCGAAAGGAGTGGAATCCTAGACTTACCCTTCAACGAAGGTGATGATGTAATGGCCGACAAAGGTTTTACGATCGAAGACCTACTTCCGCTAGGGGTCTCATTAAATATACCTCCATTTCTTGGACAAGCTCAGCAAATGCCCCCAGAAGATGTGGTCAAAACACAAGTTGTTGCTGCTTTACGTATTCATGTGGAGAGAGCTATCAACAAGATAAAAAATTTTCACATTTGGGACAGAATAGTACCACTATCTCTATTTCCTGTGGTCAATCAAATGTGGGCCACTTGTGCCTTTCTATGTAACATTCAGGACTCCATTTTATCGGAATAGCGATGTAGCATATGTAATTTCTACTCACAGGCTGTGAGTTAAAAACGTCAATGAAAAAACAAAATTACCATTATTCAGTACACTGACAGTTTCTGATAACTTTTGCAAACTGAATTGTTTCTATTTTCAGTAGCGTGATTTGAACGTGCCGAGTTTTAGGGAAGCACATTGTCCATTGAAAAAGTATCTGTATTATTTACTCAGTATACTTTACCATTAACAATAAATTGTGAGTCCTAAAAGTAACTGTACAACTTCAGTTGTATCTTCCTTTGCTATGGTTTTGTTACCATATCAAGATAGAAAGATAAATCATCTTCTCCGTTTTTCTCTGGCCTTTCTGCTCAAATAGTAGTAAAAAAAAACTAGTTAAACCTGTTTTTAGTTTGATCTGAATCAAATTCACGGTGTCTACTCTACAGAAAGAGGAAGACTAAACAGTCCTAAACAAGGGAACAGTAGAAAATCACTAACTACTTTATAAGGCTTCAGTAATGGCAAAATTAATAAAATTTTCATAATAGTAACGAAGAAGCTTCCCTTCCAGCTCATACCAGTACTGGGAATCAAAAGGGATTCTTTCTATTGACATACCCTTTTTGGTATATACAACAAAGTCACACCAATCAGCACCGGTGACGCCCATTTGACCTTGGACTTGTGCATAATAGGGATGGGTTGCTTTCAATTTACACTTTCCATCGATGTTCTCACAACAAAAGTTAATATCTGAGCAAGCATCCAATGGGGTTACGAGAAACTTTGTCTCGGGACATTTAACTTCTACCAGGCCAAATGGCTTGGTGCTACCAGGATCAAACACTTTCCCGTCAGGTGAGCAGGCCAAAACTGGTTCTTTTTTGTACACAACAAGACCACTTTTAAAGACCTCAACTGGCGTTGATCTATCGTTCATATATTTCATATATGCATGGACTGCTTCGGGTTCATATTCATCATCATCTTCGTCCACGTACAGTCTCTTAACAAACTCCTTTTTCTCATTAGACAGGTCTCGTCCATCGCTGTCGCCTTGGTTTCGTAAAGGAAACCGAGGAAACCGTTCTATTTGTTGGTTGCCTGTGCCACTTCTGGGAACTGTATCAATGTTAACAGAAACATCGAAATTTGACTCAGTGATCGACAGCTGATAGCTTGAAAAGGAACCAACAGGACTTCTGCCAAACTTAGTGTCAACTGAATCAACATGATTACTTGAGATTTTTGCTAATCCTAGGTTTGGATTTATGCTCCTTAAAGTATCTTTAAATTTTTTCTCTTCAGTCTCTTGTACTATCGCATTGTTCCTTGCTTCATAAAGCAGACACTTTAATCCATCTCTTCGTGGTTCATCGTCTGTCAGTTTTGTTTTTTTGACAATTATATCCATGACTGGTTGTGGCACAATAGTATCTCCCCTCCCTTTTCGGTGCCACGTCTGAAGTCTTGAAGTACACGCTTTATTAGGATTTTGGTCAGGATCATTATGCAAATCGAGTGTACTTTTGCTTTCATACAGAGAATAATTACAAAGTTTCAGCATCAGTGCTAAAGCATGGTTACAGTAGCCAGTCTTCCCCGTGACGCATGAACATGTCGATTGAACAACTTCTCCTGATACAATGCACAATGCAAGCCTAAGAACATGTGGGTCATCGTTTTTTCTGAAAGAATGATGACACCTACAGCGAAAATAGAAGTGTTTATCATCACTGGTGCATTCGATGTCTTTAAGATACTCATCTTCAAGAAAGGTTTTCCCCTTCTTCCAGCTTGTCGGTACTGAATGGTGACTACTTCCTAAAAGCTTTCCGCTGTTTGCAATAAATCTGTTTACCTCGGCTTTGGTAAAAAGCGGCATCTTTTCCAAGCGATTTCCCCAGCCTCGATCAGGAAACCTCACAGTTTCTTCGAAAGAAACAACAGAACTCGAAGCGATTGCAGAACTTGTTGCAATGTTTTCACCGACTGCAGCGACACGTTGCTTAGCAAGTTTTCGTTTCGTATAGAGTAAATTTGGGTCCGGATCAACAATGAAACGATCCTTTCCTTGACTGATGTATTCTTCAACTCTAGGGAATTCAGAAACACGAAAGCATAGACTTAGCTTATACTCAGAGCTAGCACAAAATATTCTAGCCACAACACGTGAAACTGCGGATCACCGCAATGAATATTAAATGCAAGCTTACCGCTTGACAAGTTGAGCTTTTGTTCGTAGTCCTTTGGCTGGATCCTTTCGGCATTTAAGCCAAAAACGTAATTCTTCATTCTTCAGCTGTGAGGGGTTTCTCCCACCTAAAGAGGAACCCGGAATATCGTCCTCACAAAGTTCAAGAGACATAACTTCTCCAATCAATTCTTCTTCTTCTTTCGATGATCTGTAATTCTTATCCTAAAACGCCTCGATTACATGTTTGGCCGCGCACTCGCCCCAGGTCGGCCGCCATTTGTGAATACGGTGTATAGGGCATCTGGATACCTCCTTGGTTAAAACCCTGCTGCCTGCCACAACCATAATAACATCGTAATACAAAGTCATGTGACTATTGTGTATAAGACATTTATGTTTAATCTTCGATAGCAAATGAAATCAGACGTTGCGGCAAGAGCAGTGAAGGTCATGAATCCTGAGATAAATATTATAGCACATCAAAACAGAGTTGGACCAGAAACAGAAAGTATCCTTTACACCAAGTTGCTAAATAAATATTTTTTATTGCTAATTAGAAAAACATGTGTGCCATTATTTTAACTTCAGAAGTATCTTGTTCTTATTTTTTTGCTGTTTTTTTTTTTGTGTGTATTTTTTTTGTCACTGCCCTTTAATCAGGGTTTTCATTAATTTTTGTAGTAGGAGGGTTCGTATTTGGTTGAATTTGAATTTGTCTAGACATGAGCCCTTTAAATCTTTCCAAAGGCAGGTACCATGTTTAGCGTTAGTGGATACCAGTGCCTGGGTCCCGGCTTCTAATGAAACCCCTGCCTTTTGTACAGTTAATGTTTGTTTCTTAACATGTTAAGAAACATACAATGATGACTTCTTTGAAGCACTTGATGGTGTGACAAATGCATTGGATAACATTGATGCGAGTAAGTGTTTTGGCTTTCACTTGACGTCTACTACCCATGGCTCATTCAGCCTCTCTAATATTTCTTGACTGTTAAGTAGTTTTTAGACAGAGATAACCAATGTAGGCAGCAACCTGGACAGGTTTTATTAAGAATTTAGCTGAAAATAATAATTAAAAAAAAGTATGTGTCTTCTAATGATGAGTTCAGGTAATGTGAAATAAAATGGCAAAATCGGCCTGTTGCCACCTTTTAATGAAACCAAGGCCATTAATTTCATTTTTAACCTAATATCATCCAGTTTTATTAATTCTTCAGGTCGGAGGTGTTAAGTTTGAAAAGGGAGTGTTAGGGACTGTTTACATGGAGGGAGGAAGATCTGAGAAGGTGGAAAAACGTTTCGTTTGATATACATGCAGAAATTTCGGCCAAAGTGGTTACCAAGTGGACAAGGAAGAGAAGAATAACTGTCGGCCTTGAGCAGCTGAACACCCTGCTGCCACCATGATGTTTGTTCTTTTTGTCCCTAGTACTAGGATCTTCCGAGCAAAAGTAGTTTACATGGTGCTAGGATCTTCCTCCCTCCATGCAAACAGCCCCTTATAGTTGAGTACTTATAGAATGTACTTGTATTTATATAAATTATGTACATACATGTACTGTAGTGTATACACACCGATCTACAAGCGTCTTTGAAGAGTTGCATCAAATTGTTGTAGCAGACTATCTCACTTTTCTTGTCCAGGAATGTACATGGACAGGCGATGTGTGTATTATCGCAAACCTCTACTGGAATCAGGAACTTTAGGAACAAAAGGAAATGTCCAGGTACAATCTTTAAGACATTCACATCACAGTATGTTCCACAGATAAAGACTTTCACAAAATACAGTGCCTAGATCTAGTATTATGGTAGCCCTTGAGGCTGGATTGACCAGTGAGTGATTCATCTCCCTTTTCCTTCATCCTGTCATTTACGTGAACACAAAACTTTGTGCAAGATTCTTTCTCTCCATCCAGGATATTAATGGATGGTGGCAAACCACAGACCTTTATCATGGTACTTTAAAATTTTGATGTATGCTGCAGCCAAGAAATAAAAACCTTTTGACACAGCTGGAAAGAGTGCCCTAAAACTCATCATATCTAATTTTAGGCACACTTGAATGTTATTTCTACTTCTTAAACTAAAATTTAGAATTTAGACACTATTTCCAACAATTTGCCGTCCATTTGTTTTTGGAGCAGAGGTTCCCTTTAACACTGAGACTTTTCTTATTGATTTTACATTTGACCGCAGTCCATATCAAACCAAAAGCTAATTACCATGATGTATTTTTCCAGGTCGTGCTGCCCTTCCTGACGGAATCTTATAGCTCCTCGCAGGATCCACCTGAGAAGTCCATCCCCATTTGCACTCTGAAAAATTTTCCCAATGCCATTGAACACACTTTACAGGTAAGTGTGAGATGTTTGTTTTGTATCACTTGATCATATTATGCAGAATGGAATGGTTGAAGTAAGGCACCCAGCCTTTCAATAATCATTGTTACAAACTTTTGCATATAATTTGCAGTGGGCAAGAGATGCTTTTGAAGGACTCTTCACTATTCCTGCAGAAAATGTGAATCAGTATGTCAGGTGAGAAGCATGTCAAATTTTTACTTTTCCTTCATTTTCTTGAGCCTAGTCTCAGTAGTTGTGAAAACTGGAAATGGTGCTTGGGAATCGTCATTAGTGTGAATGCAAACTTTTCCCCAACACATTACAAAAACACTGATGCTACCTTTTAAGCCAGTACTCAGGGATGTTAATGATGGATCGGGAATTACTCTGCAGTGTATGTTAAAGTGCTAAAGTGAACCCATGAATTTTCAACTGAGCGTTAGCCCTAGTAAGGAAATGGGAGACCACACAAGGTGAATAAAAAAATCTTTGACCTCAGCAGGAATCGAATCCATGACCTCCACGTTTGATCGTCCGTTGCTCTACCGACCTGGCTATGAGGCCAGATTGGAGCAAGTTGTGGGTGATTATGGTGGCAATTGTGGCAAATGTGAATGTAATGGGTACAAACGAATGTTGTGCCGCTAGCACAAAGGATAAAAATGATGGATCACAGAAAAAGAAAGAAATCTCCGGCCTGGACGGGAATCAAACCCGCAACCTCTGAAGCAGAGTTAATTCTCTAATGGACCGTCATTTGTGTCCTTAGTGCTAAGGCTCAACATTCATTTGTACACTCAGGGTTGTTAACTGAAGTTTTTACAAAATGCAGAGAAAGATGATTGGCCTTACCAAACTAATTTGTCACAGGATTCTGATTTATTATTTCAATATTGTGTTTAGTGACCCCAAGTTTGTCGAAAGGACAGATAAACTTCCAGGAATGCAAGCAGTAAGTCATCTTTTTCATTACCATCACGCATAATGGAAAAAAAAAATTGTGTGTGTAAACATAGTTTTAAGTGGAGCCCTGTTGACCCCTTAAGCCACAATTATCAGGATGCATGTTCTCCTCTCTCTTCCTGTATATCATTTTGTTATGGCACTAGTTAGCTGATATGAAGACGTTTTCTCGTGTTTTATCATTCTCTTCATTCTTGTGTCGCGAACGTATGATTAAAGACAGTGCCTACTATTGTTACTGCGCATACGTTCTGCACATCTCGAGCTACTCGGGTTTCCTATGGGTGGTGCCTACTAATACAAGGATAATTTTGCGCGGTTTAAAACTATACGGAGATAGCAGAACTTAGCAAGTGCTTTTGGTATCTCAAAAGAAAATTAGGGGTAACCATGCATTTTTCAGTGATAATTAAGCTTCAATTTAGGAAAAAAATCCCATACATTGCTTTATATTTTGGTGCTTTTTAGAGATGTTATTGCTTAATTATCTCTGAAAAATGCATGGTTACCCCCAATTTTCTTTTTGGATTCCAAGAGGCCTTGCTAAGATCTGTTTTTCCCGCATAGTCATAAGCCGCACAAAAATACTTCGGTATTAGTAGGCACCGTCCTTAATATTGCATTGTAAGGAGAAGTTCAATGAAGCTAAGGACGGTCCCTCCTCTTGCTACTGCGCATACTTTTGCGCATCTAGGATGGACCGAGAAACTCAGTTTTCTTGAGGACGGTGCCTACTAATTCAAAGGTATTTTTGTGTGGTTTATGACGGCAGGAAAAGCAGATCTTAGCAAGGGCTATTGAAATCCACAGAGAAAATTGGGGATAACTACACATTTTTCAGAGAAATTAAGCTTCAATTTGGGAAAAATTCAATCATGAGTTGCTATGTATTTTAAAGCTCTTACAATTATTGTTGCTTATTATTGAACACTGAAAAATACTTGGTTACCCCCAATTTTGTCTTTGGATTTCAACAACCCTTGCCAAGATCTGCTTTTTCCTGAATAGTTATAAACTGTCCAAAGATATATCTGTGTAAGGAGGCACCATCCATAAAGGACTAATACTACCTCTGCCATTTGGTTTTAATTTATTAATGGAATGGTCTGATTAACAAGGTTTTTCTAAATAAGAAAATTACTGCAAAAGTTTGTTTGGGTTTTTACAATGTGGCTGTAAGGCAAAGAATTTGCCACAACCACAGAAACACTGGGAAAGACAATTTTTTTTTCAGGTTGAAGGAAATTCCGAAATTCTAACTTAAAGCCAGTATAGAGTCTCCCCCCCCCCCCCCCCCCTCCTTCCTCCCTTTCTGGTATCATGGACAGGGGGTGTCTGTGAATAGGTGTCCAACATTTGTATTGCTTCCCACCTTCAAGTTTCTTACTCCAGGTTATTATCGTTTACACCACATAGGTTGACATTTATGACTGCATCAAGAAATGTCTTGTTGATGAACGTCCCAGTGAATTTGCTGACTGTGTAAGATGGGCTAGATTACAGTTCCAAGCCAATTACCACAACACCATTCAACAACTGCTGTACAAC
Organism: Pavona decussata; assembly: GCF_977016875.1. Taxonomy (NCBI): domain Eukaryota; kingdom Metazoa; phylum Cnidaria; class Anthozoa; order Scleractinia; family Agariciidae; genus Pavona; species Pavona decussata. The sequence continues at coordinate 4,499,067 of NW_028145568.1, forward strand.
TTTCCTAAAGACCAGGTGACACTTGACTTTTGTGCTTTTGGTACTTTATTTGTAACCATTTCTGTCAGTAGTCCTCTAATTTTTGTTTTTGTGCAAGAGCGACCCTTCAAATGAAAACTATTGACTATTACTTTCCTTTGGTGCTGTGTTAAGCTGTTCAAGATGGCACTCGCTAGTCTGTGGATGAAAACTTAAAGTGTGGCCATTCAAATTAGAGCTTGTAAGCAGTGCTTGTCTTTCGAGTCTGTTATTGGAATCCTAAAATGTACTTTCCCTGTGGTGATGTTTGTTTCTCTGTGTGGTGGTTTCACCTTTGTCCTTGATCTTGTGAGTTAACCCTAAAGTGTGAGATTAAAAATAATGGAAGCTACTGAGTAGTTCTTTCCTATTGCATTGTGCTATGCTTTAAAGTTGTCACAATGTTTGGTGGAGGTTGTGGATAATAATAATGTGACCAATCACATTCAAATCAAAGCTGTTTGGAGAACTTCCTCACAGAGCTGAGTTTCTTCAGTATTAACGATAGATTTTAAACTGTGACTTTTTCTTGTCAACTCATCTTAACCCTCTCTACTCTTCACAGCTGACAAGTTCAGGGCAGCCGTTTTGGTCAGGCCCAAAAAGATGTCCACATCCACTGGACTTTGACCCCTGTGAGGTAAGGATACATGTGTGTAATTTGATATTTATAATAATATGTATTTCTTTCTCAGAAATCCCTGGTGAATCGCCATCCAAAGGAGAGTAGAATGGTGACCAAAGAAAATGATGCAATAAGTTGCTAAATAATCCTCTCTCCTTCCTTACTGACTCATTAAAAATTAATTTCCTTTGCGAGATTTGGCCGTGCATCACTGGTCGACCAGGGAAGTAGTGGGGTGATCCTGACTGAAAATGAATGGAATCATGATCAGTTGCTAAATCCTCCCCGCTCTTACTGACTAAACTGACTTACTGACTTTTAGACTTGTAAAAATTGTAGAAAAGATCAGCTTGTTGATGGGGAATTTGCAATGGATTCCACATGTAAACAGCTTTTAGTTTTTATTGTGTTTGACGTGTATTCTGTGCAACCAGTATTTAGCGGTCACTTAGCGATTTCCCGGGGTTGATCGCTTAATACAGGATCGACTGTATGTGAAACAAGCATTTTAATCTAATAAATTAATATTGTAATAAAAATATAATAATATATTTTGCATTCCAAAAAGTAAGCAAAACTTCCTAACTTGATTGCTCCATTGACCTGGTTAAAACGAATAAATGATGATTAGCAATGGATGATCTAAACAAATCCTTCCTTCACTTTGTAGGAAGCGCATATGGACTACATTATTGCTGCAGCTAATCTGAGGGCTTACATGTATGGAATCAAAGGTAATTATTTATGCTTTGTTGTTGTCTGCGATAACGGCTCAAGTGTGCATGGAGGATTTTGCTGGTGACTGAAAGAACCTTGTCATGAAAGATGTTCGTCATCGTTGTTTGAAATGATAGGCCAAAATTAATCGTTTGTCTCGCCATTGTGTAGCATTTGTTGCGCTGTGAAAGAAACTTGTATCTAGATACTGTGAGGATATTATTTGCATTGGTATTGCCAACAAATGATTGTCCTTGAGAGGATTTTGGAAGTCGCATTGGATGAGATTTGCCGCAAAGTTTGATCCCTAACCACTGTCAGATTTTTTTTTTTTTTTTTTTGCTGGCTATTGATTCTGCGATAGGATTGCTTGCGTAAGAGTTGCGTTTCAAGTTCAAATGAATGTAGCTTGAGTTATAACATTTTTACGATGGCTCTTCAGTTGAAAGTTTCCATGTAAGAAAGGTGACTGTCGTCCTCAGGACGTAATAGGTTAGAGTTCTCATTTACCTGTTTAATACTCCAGAAAAAACTCTATATCTGAATGAGATCCACTCTTTTATCCGTTAGTGAGGGAATGGAAAAGGGTTGTTGCTGTTATCAGAATAGCGCTATTACTACTTGTAAATGTTTGTTGGTTTTATGGATCACCGCAAATGAAGTCACAAGTCTCTTGTCACTCCAGTGAGCCTTGAGAGACAGTGCACTCGCAGGCTAGTTTTTACTCGGCAGTTCAGTTGGTAAAGCACCAGACCGCTGAGTGGAAGGTCGCAGGTTCGAACCCTGGCCGAACCAATACTCAGCGTCTTAAAATAACTGAGAAGAAGGTGCTGCCTTTGCTTTGACATCTGCAAATGGTTAGACCTTCATGTGGCTCAGATGACCACATAGAAATGGCGGTCCTGTTTCCAATTAGGGAACGTAAAAGAACCATTGAGGACGTAACGAACCCCGGTTGTGATCACCCTCAGAGCCAGTATGTGGTCAGCTTGGCGTGAAACTTTGAAAGGCTTCTGAAATGAGGAATAAGACCGCAACCCTGTATAACAACCAGAAATCAGTGGGATCTCCCAAGTGCTTCGAGACACGTAGACGTAGACGAAAACAAGAGGCTTTGTCACTTTTCACAGTGCTTTATTTCCCACTGTTAGCCGCCTAAATGGTAGCACATCAATGTGATTACACTTGTTGTTTTTCTCTCTTCTTGTTTCAGGGTCAAGAGACCAAAAGTTAATTCTTGATTGTCTGAAAACTGTCCATGTCCCAAAGTTTGAACCCAAGTCAGGTTTGTTCCTAAGTTTCCTTCTTTTGTTTTTTATCATAGTATACGTTAAAACGTCTGCTGTTTATACGCTCCAGACTCTGTAAGAAACCTCCGTGTCTTTTGAACAAAGTCCACCTTACATACAGCTATTTCAATTAACGTTGTCGGAACAAAGTATAAAGCTATAAGACAAGACCTCAAGATTCTGTGGATTTTTTATGGATAAGTTCATCAAAATCAGCTATGCCTCGTTCGTCCACTGAAGATATACGATGGCGAGCCATTTGGATGAAAGAAATGTCAGGATACCAAATGGATGAGGTGGCCTTTTGAAGATGTCTTTGAGCTTTAAGCTTTAATCCGACAACGTCAATTGAAATAGCTGTATATAGGTTGCACTTAAAACTGGTACTGTCACGGAGATTTCGCTGTATTTTAGTCGAAACCACGCAAATAGTTGCAATCCATTTACATCCCAGCCATCCGCAGCCAAAGATAATTAATTCTATGTTCTGTGCACTAGTAAGGTTAATGTTAAAAAAACTGAACCATTATTTTAACGTTTCCATTGATGCAAATATATATATTTTTGGCTAATCAAAGTGACGCTATAACCAGGTGGCATTGCCCCTTTAAAACACTATGAAAAGATGAAAAGATCCCGCATTATCTGAACTCGTGGCTCGGATTCTTTTATTTAGAACGCTTCCCAGCCTGTGGGGGAATTGGTCAAAACTACTATACTCGAACAGAGACCACCAAACCTCAAAATAGATGGTGGTCTCTGCCTGCACCCCCCCCCCCCCCCTCCCTTCTTCCTCGACCTCAAAAGATGGTGTCTTTATTGCATAGCCACCCCTCTAACCAGCAGAAAAAAATGACAATGAGATTCAAACCTCACTTTTCTTAATATCCAAGAAATTCGTCTATCCAGGAAAGAACTAATTAAAGAAGTTTTCTAAAACTTTTGTACGCTAGGTTCGCTTGCTGATGGTCGGTTATGTTCATAGGTGGTGTCTTCGATAACCCCCTACCCCAGACAACGTGGGTCCTCTTTAATTTCTCCTTTTTTTTTCCCTCTTATTGCCATTTTTCTCAGGTGTGAAAATATCTGTGACTGACGAGGAGGCAGCACAAGAAAACTCAGGCAGTGTTGGTGAGTCACGTGCTCGTAGGAAACGCTCTCTAAAATATTGTACTCTGTTTATCTACAATAACTGTCAAAATTCTCGCGCGCTGATTGACTCGTAGCTGTTGTCTAAAAGAATGCAGACAATAAAAAATGGCTCAGATGTAACGCGCCCGTTTTCTGAAGGGAAAATAAAGTCAATTCCGCACGTATTTTTCCATGTAATTGTAAAAACTAATCCACGGCAGTTTTCTATGGTCTATACTCTTATAGACTGTAAAATGACGCCATTAAATGTTCAAAACTTGGTAGTGAAACCACTCGCCTGTGGCTCGTGGTTCCACTTGATTTTTTTAACATTTTATGACGTCATATTATATGGTCTATAAGAGCATTGACCATAAAAAACTGCCGTCGATTTAAATTTATAGCTTTCCATAAAAAACTTAAGTGTGCAAAGAGCACCTTTCAAACTCGTGTTGACTCGTGTGACAACATTTGGGAATCTTTTTGCGATTAGTCTCAATTCTCCCCGTGTTTTCCACAACGTGTTCGTGTTTCCTGCATTTGAAGAGTCAGCGTTTTACGTTTTACTTACATGTATGCCTTTGGTTTACTTTCAACCATGGAATGGATTCTTGTGCATATAATGTGATCAAACAATTGAAATAAAAATATCTAACGACATTTACGTTATTGGAGAAGTTCACAGTGACTCTAGGATGTTGTTCATTTCTTCGACAAGAACATCAAATAGAAAGCTGTGAAAAGTATTTACTACCAAACTGTCATTTAACGTTTGTGATTTTATGCGGGGCCTTTCTTTTGTTATTGCTCATACGTTCTGCGCATCTCGCGATGATTTCCAATGGGCGGCGCCTATTACTACGGGGACATTTTTGCGCGGTGTATAACTATGCACGAAAAGCAGATCTTGGCAAGGGTTATCGGTACCCAAAATAAAAACTGGGGTTCACTATGCATTTTTCAGAGATAATTGACGTTCAGTTTGACAAAAAAACCGCCATGCATTGCTTTGTATTTTAAAACTTTTTAAATTATTGTCGCTTAATTGTCTCTAAAATTGCACCGCTAACCCCAGTTTTCTTTTTGGATGTCAATATCTCTTACTAAGATCTGCTTTCCCAGCATAGCAATAAGCCGCACAAAATTCCTCGATATTAGGCACCGTCCTTAATGAACGATTTCCTGTTTTGGGACGTTTCGTGATAACCGCGAGTTTGCGCAGTACCGCTAACCGATAAACCTTGCCGAGTTTGCCGCAGGGGGCGCGGGCCCGCGCACTTGTGGGTTAAAGGGAGGCGACGGGTGAAATTTCAGACTAAGGTACACCCCGTGTAGCCAACTTCAGTTTCAGGATTTTTATTGCGACATTTTGTTACCTATTTGCAGAAGACGATGACATTGAAAAGCTCAAAGGCAGTCTCCCTAAGCCAGACCAAATGACAGGCTTCAAGATGTCACCGGTTGATTTTGAAAAGGTGCGCTTTTTCTGTTGATGTTTTGAAAATACATAGTAAACTAATACTGGCGTTTAAAGGAATACACTGCAGAGTTAATTCTCTAATCTATCATTTGCGTCATTAGTGCTAAAGGCACAGCATTCATTGTACCCTTTACATTCACATCGCCGAAATTGCCACCGTAATCACCCAAGGAAGGACGAGAACCAACAACAATATCAAACTCATGCCGAGTCCGGGAATCAAACCTGGGCGACATTGGTCGTCGAAGGCGTAGTTGTACTGCTTGGTGGTAGTGATTAAGGCAATTTTGATCAATCAATTGACGTACACCAACTATCTGTCTATTAATGAATAAATATATAAATAAGTGTTGTGTACATTTTACAGTGGAAGGGCTGAGTATAACCGCCTCGTGTCGAATTTTCGGCCAATTTTTCGTTTTGCTCAAAAGTGCCTGAATTGAATATAATAGTAAAACTGTAAATTGTTTCAACCCAGGAGTCATGCCATAAGTACGTAAATTATGATCATCCGGGTGAGTGTAGTCTTGAGAAGGACTGTTTGAGGTGACATTGACTGACGTTTCGATAACCTGAGCGGAAGTCATCTTCACAATATACGTATTTATGGATATTGTAGTGACTGAGGATTTTTTTGTTTTGTCTCCTGAAGGATGATGACACAAATTTCCACATGGATTTCATCGTAGCATCGTCCAACCTGAGAGCAGCTAACTACGACATAGCACCAGCTGACAGACACAAGGTACTCCTTCATCAATGGCGTTCGAAAACTTATGGCCAAATGTTCTGTAAAACGGCCATTCTTTGACTATTGTTTGCAAACTATTCACAAAATTAATGATCAAGTTAAAAATTGATGCAAACTTGAAAAGTCGGGGGACATCGTTTTCAACTAAGTTATTCCCTTATGTCTTGTATAAAATTGATAACTAACTTATTGTGGCTCTTTGTTCCTTTAAATTTCACTTGTTAAGATCGCTTTTTCCTTATGGTCAAAAACCGCGATAAAATACCTTTGCGTTACCAGGCACCGTCCTTAAGAAAGCCGTATTTTTCGGACTATCCCAAGATGCGCAGGAAGTACGCACAGTAGAACAAGATCTTAAAGTGTTCATTTCACCAGAAATTTGCATAATTTTGTTTACGACGTCAATGATGCGTGACATGGCACGTTCCGCTTTCGCGTGAAAACTGACAAATTAAATTATTTTTAATTAAATTATTTTTAATTCTTAAAAGAAACCGCACTTTGTAGAAAAAAACGAAAAAAACCTATAACTTTGCTCAGATTCAACGAAAAATCTCCATTCTTACACTGAAATGATTGTCAAATTATTCTCTACAGAATGAATGAGAGAATTCTGACGCGTCGTGAAAAAAAATTTTCACGTTTTTTTTTTTTTCACTAATTGAGTTTACGACCCCGGACTTTCTGAAAAACTGAAAAAACTTGTAACTTTGCTCAGATTGAACGAAAAATCTCCATTCTTGCACTAAATGATCGTCAAATTATTCTCTACATATTGAATAAGAATTTCCTGATGCGCCGTGAACAATAAATGTTCGCGTGTTTTTCCCACTAATTGAATTTGAAACTCACTCACTGCGCACGCCCGAAAGTTAGCGACAAAAACCGACTGATCGACCAAGTCAAAAGCCAGCTATCGCTATAACTCGTTCATTGCGCATGCGCGCATTCACGAATTAAAAAGGGGCCACTGTCCTTAATGGCGATCTAAAAGCATTTCATGTACGATATCCCGCTATTGAACACCGAAAATGTCAAACGTAGGTGGTCGCTTAAGAGAGGTGCTTGCACAGGGAGACTCGACTATTTAGCAAATCTTTGAATTAAACGCTTGCTTGCTTGTTTCACTGACTGACTGACTGATTGCTTGATTGACTGATTGCTTGCTTGCTTGCTTGCTTGCTTGCTTGCTTGCTTGCTTGCTTGATTGCTTGGCTGACTGATTGATTGATTGATTGATTGATTGATTGATTGATTGATTGATTGATTGATTGATTGATTGATTGATTGATTGATTGATTGATTGATTGATTGCTTGCTTGCTTGCTTGCTTGGCTGACTGACTGACTGATTGCTTGATTGATTGCTTGCTTGATTGATTGATTGATTGATTGATTGATTGATTGATTGATTGATTGATTGATTGATTGATTGATTGATTGATTTGTAGAGTAAATTAATTGCTGGCAAGATCATCCCAGCCATTGCTACAACAACTGCCTTGGTCAGCGGGCTAGTGGCACTGGAAATGTACAAGGTTAGTATGTTGTTCACTGTTTCACTTACCATGTTTCCTTGCTGAAGTCAAACCATGTGTCATAATCTGCACTTTGTAGTACGACTTATTTTCAAATTCGGCAGCTGAACCTCGTAAGTGTCACTGTTCAACTTCAAAGTTGTTGAGGGATTCTTGTACACTTGTGAGTCCATGGATGAAATCCCTTATGTGTGACCATTCAAATGAAAACCGCTGTTCGTTATTTTCCCTTTTGCTGCTGTTTAAGCCTGGTTTTCACTAGCGACGCAAGCACAGGCACAAGCATAAGAGCTTTATGTCAAGTGAAAACGAACGCGACGCAAGCACAAGCACAAGAAAAGGAAAAATTTTGATCCTTGCGCTTGTGCTTATGCTTGCGTCGAGGCTGTTTTCAAGGGGAAAAAAGCATTCTTATGCTTGCGCTTGTACTTGCGTCTGTGACTGCGCTGCAAGTGAAACCCAGGCTTTACGAGGCCTAACAATGTGTTTCTAACTTCTGAAGTTGTGGATAAACGCCTGTTTGCAATCATCCAAATATACGGTTTTGAACGTTTTTTAATCGCATATTTTATCATGTTTTTTTCATCGTCATTCGTGATTATTTCAGATCGTCCAAGGCAACAAAAAACTGGAGACTTACAAGAACGGTTTCATCAATCTTGCATTGCCATTCTTTGGCTTTTCTGAGCCAATCACCGCACCGAAAAACAAGGTAAGTTTTCTAGCCCAAGTCATTGTTTTCAAACACCATGGGAATTATAGTGTTTACTCTCTAAAATAGATGCCAGTTGAGTCTTTGTTGATAAATATTCTAGACGTAAAATAACCCTTTAGCTTGAAATTCAAGTTCATTTTGAGTTTTAAGAAACTCTCTTTTTAAACGACCCTTTTAGTTGCTGTGCTTTCATTCTTTACCGTTTGTGAACATGATTTCCCTAACAATATCAAGAAATATTAACCTGCGTTTCTTCTTTTCAGTATTATGAGACAGAATTTACCCTGTGGGATCGGTTTGAGGTAAACGGTTTGAATGAAGCTGGCCAGGAGATGACTTTGCAGGATCTGTTTGACTACTTTAAGGTGATTTATTAAAAGCATTCAGCGATTCAAGGAGGACCTTAGTTATCGAGTCCGTTAACTTGCAGAAAAACGACACAAAGTACAAAAGAAAAAAAAAGAACACGGCTAAGAGCAATAGTTTACCAATAGTTTAATAAAAACTTTATTAAAGCTCGTTTATAAATTTGCCGATAGTAACTATACTGTATCTATATTGGCAAACGCGCGCACCAAGAAGATGAAAGCTAGTGTAAGCATAATTGTTGTTATGCCCCTTTCAAAGACGTTGTGCTAAAATTGTAGGTTCTAACTTAACAAACACTCAATCAAATCTGTGAAGTGAAAACCGGGGAGACGGAGATCGTCTTAGCTGTCCGGACGGCTCGCCTTAGTGAAACAATCATATGCTGCTTTTCATAATGGACCAGTTGAGCTACACAATAAACGAATTTAGCCCTTTTAAGCCCCAATACAGAAGGGTACATTCTGCTCACTGTTCTATCTTTATTTGTTTAAACATCAAGACATTTCATCTTTTGTGATCATTTCTTCATTTCGTATCGCCTGTATGTAAATTAAAAAATGAATAAATGACTTCATTTAGAGGGCGAGAATCATCAACCTACAATCGAACCCCTGCCACACTGGTGGGAGGCGAGTGCTCTCACCACTGCGCCATCCCTGCTCCCCTGTGTTTGATCAAGTGGGAGAAATAGACGCCAGTTACATGTGGAGCTTTAAAGGAAGTCCAGTGTTTCGATTGCTTTGCCTTATGTCTTACAGCAGCCGTGAAAAGACCTTCATGCGCGTGAAACAAACCGTCCCGAGGTCTTTATAAGCTAATCCTGAGTTTCTGTAAAATAGTTGATAATGTGGTAATATTCTTTGCAGAACCAGCACGGGCTTGAAGTGACAATGCTGTCCCAAGGTGTCTGTATGCTGTACTCATTCTTTATGCCTCCTGCCAAGATGAAGGAAAGATTGGCGACAAAGTATGTCCCTAAACTCCGTCTGTTTTCCTTTATTGAAATTACAGTCATCTAAGCTTTACAAACACAGAAGAAACTTATCGCGCTGAGAAAAGGAGGTTTCCAAGCTGGCGACGCGCCAACGTGAAAATTCAATTCACGTTCACTGAACTAACGTGCAATAATTCTGACTCATTTAATTTGCGATATGCGGCCGAACTATCCTGGAGCTGAATTCGTAGGGGCGACTTCTTTAGAAAGAGAACGGAAAATCCTTCCTCGTTACGACTGAAATTTATGAGATTTGGCTGAACTTTGAATGCGTTGTTCCCGGAAAATTTGTTGCAAGAGAAGGTTACGCGTCCCAAGTTCGCCTTTGTTAATCAATTTTTATTTCTTTCCCACAGAGTCTCCGTGGCTGTTGAAAGGATCTCCAAGAAGAAAATCAAGTCTTACGTCAAAGCCCTGGTGCTCGAGTTGTGCTGCAATGACAAAGATGGAGAAGATGTTGAGGTCCCGTATGTGCGATATCTCTTCCGGTAGAGTCAGCATCCAAAGTCCCGTATGTGGTTTCTCTTCTCACTGAGTGTCTTGGATGAAAAAGGAAGAAATGACTATTTAGTTAGAGAATTAATGCAGCACATTGTGGCTTAAAGCCCGAGTGTTACAGTAATATTAATTTTTTTTAAGTTAGTTTGTTTAAGTTACTGAGCAGCTGCGGTGTAAAAGCACCATTGGTTTAATAAAGAAAGTGACATTAATGCTGTAGTAATTTTTTTCTTGTTCAATTGAAAAGTGCACTCAAATTGCGGTGGTGTAGACCTCGCGTCTTCCTCGAGTTTGCTTGACTTCGTGGTTTGTTTGTGTTCCCGATAAATAAGATACACACTACAACAAAATAAACTTGTGAAGAAAAATTTGTTGTGTGAAATTTGTGCAAAAGAAATACCTCAGGGCCTGTCCGGGAGTCGAACCCGGGACCTCTCGCACCCAAAGCGAGAATCATGCCACTAGACCAACAGGCCTCAGACAGAGGTGATGGCTCAATTTTTTGTATTTAAACATATAACAGGTACCAGTATACAATAGAACGGACAGACAAAAGCTTACCGGGGGGTGATTGTTTTCAAAGACAAGCATAATTTATTTATGCAGCGAGACTTGGTGATATTGTTTTGAATATACTCTGTGCTACTGAAACAATTAGCGACGTGAAAATCGAGGATTACATGAACCCCAAAGCTCTGTTTCTTATAAATTTGAATTAAACTTGTCGGCTTCCAGGAGTTCAAGACTGGGAGCCTCTATCTGTATTAATTCCTTGGGTAACCCTTTCCCAAGTTTGTTTATATTTACGACTAGCAGATAAGAATGTTAACTGAGTTCCAAAAGGAACTATGGTGCTGCGACGGTGGGGGAGTAGAAATGAATGTTTGGTTTTAATGTGGCGAAATGTAAATTTGGGCAAAGTTAATCTTGAGCGAATATAGCCTACGTGTAGCTAGAGCGAATGCAGTCAGTCATCTCGGATGGCGCATGTCAGCTGCGGGCGGTCTCAGGAGCAAGCGTCATGCCTTGTGTCTAATATTGCATTTGTCTTAATGCTGGTCTTAGCGGCATATTCCTAAATCTATTTGGAGATTGCTAAATACGTTTTTCGTGAAATGGCATAAACTACACACGTGAATCGTAATCTGAGGAAAAATAGGCTCGTGATTCGTGATTAGGACGCCCCCCTCCCCCCGCCCCCGCCAACTTCACCACTGTTAGTTGAGGTTTTTCTCTCGCTATAAACGGACAAAGGAGATTTCTTCAGGTTTGTACTGGATCGGTTGGACCGAGGAGATCTTGATTGCACCTTGCATGTGGAATTATCCTTTCTTAAATTTTGTTCAAAACAAGATTACCCTGCCTCTTGTTAACAAGCTAAAGCAATACTTTTTTTCACAGATTAACATCAGGAAGAAAGCCAACGGAAACTCAGTGCGCCTATAACTGAAATTAGGATCGATGCTTCAGTCTACATGCATAAAAGAGGGGGCTTTGAACTGTCTTAGGAAGTGCGTCCAAAAACTGGAGTTAGATCAAGTTTCGAATAATTGTCGGTTTAATTTAAATTTCGTACTTTGTTGCACTGGCAATGTAGGGATTAAAAAGTCCGCTAGATAGAAAAAGTGACAAGCTCGGATTAATTTTTGCAAAAACAATTGCATATAAAAGGGCTTGTCTTTACGGCATTAAAATAGGAGAACAAAATAAAGTAGTAAACTGATTTTCAACCATACTGGCAAGCTAGATATTATCTTTATCCATGCATGCATGGCTGTTACTTTGAAGGAATGGCTGTCGTTTCCAAGTTTCCAAGGTGTCATCCATACCGATAAATGTTATATTTGCGTTCGGCGTAGAAAGAACGCACTCCTAATACGGATTGGAGTCGAGATTGTATGGGACAACGTTGATTGCCGGATTGAATGAATGGATGGATCTCTGGCATCCCCGCAGACTTTTTTGCAGGGGCGGATGACATCATCGCCAACAATCATCACGGGTCTTGCTATGCTATCAATTCACGGATCACGACTACAATTGAGCTCAAATTTTGCTCAAATCAAGCGTCACATATAAGCCCTTCACCACCCTGAAATAAGAAAACTAAAATTGATTCGAAGACATTCATCAGGAAAGTCATCAAGTTGATGATGTCACGTGCTACACGGCTGTCGAAACAACCTCGTTCCCAGGGTCCGAGGACCCTGGGAACGAGGTTCCTCCGAGTTCAGGGCCAAGCGAGTGACGGCGGAGGAAAGGGAACGAAAACAAAAAACCAGGACAAATTTTCGTACCCAGGGTCTCAAATGTTTGAGCCGAATAGTCCTGGATTCTAAAAAAACAAAATGGCGGGGGACAAATAATGCTGCATAAACTGTTCCGGGTTTTGAAGTATTCCTCTGTTGTCTTTTCCGCGCAATATGCAGTCTTTCTTATCACAAGGGCTATCCTGAACGATCAAAAAACCAAGCGTGATATGTCAGTAGTAGAAAAACTTTACAAGAAAAAGGATGATGAAAATGAAAGGTGAGTGATCGATAATTACAGTTTCTACCTCTCGAGTCGGGTCGACATTCTCATCAAAATTGCAGTCCGATATTTTATGTGGATTTCAATTATTCTATTACTTAAACTTAAATTGAAGCGGCCTCTGTTGCAATATTAAAATTACAATTCGCAAGCTAAGGTATAAAAGGGCTTAATTATCGTTTTTTCGTTTAAATTAAAAGCTTCGCGATCGGCTAGCTTCAGCTAGCTATAGCGCTGGCTAAATAGAAATCAGTAAGAATGGGCGTACGTTATTTTATTATGACAACAGTTGTGTTTAGCTCTAACAACATGCACAGTTACATGACAGTAACTCGCTTTCTCAGCTATTCTCAGTCTTATTTAAAGTGAAATAGGGAATTAACCCAGGCTATAAAATAAAACAGCCAATGAAAATATATGCTTGTATATCCACGCGGTTACTTTCAAAAGGTAGACAACTTTTTGACAACCCAGCAGCGAGTGCATTGAGTTATTTATAATGAATACTTGCTTTGGCAAAAATGGAAAATGGATTTCAATGTTGAATTTGCCTGCCTTTTAATGTATCATGTAGCTTAAAGCCTGGTTTTCATGATCGTCCGGATCATCCTGATGGCCCCAGTTGATTGTAAAAATTTTGAGATGATTTGGACAATTGGGACAATAGCGCTGTGCACTATTACTAAAAATATATTTTGTCACATGAGATCCCATGAGACCCCCCGCACAGACTCAGACAAACATTAGGATGTGATAAAGGAAAATGCATGAGTGACTACTCCGTAGCAATACCAAAAAGCGAAAAACTTGGTGAAATCGTGCAGTTAGCGTCCAAGACGGACCGAAATGGTAACCACCAAACACTGCTGTTGGGGTGAATGCAAAACAGACGTGAGGTATCCTGACAAGTGGCCGAAATCCCTCAAAAAGGTTGAGCAACCAGGGAAGAAAGTATTTCCATTTCTGAAACCAACACAAGATATCGCGAAGTGCAAGCGTTGGCTAGCTGCTTGTTCGCGGGATTTCTTTACGGAGAAAAACATAACCAGTGTAAAAAGGAAAGAAGATAGGCCTGCGCGACTCCCACTCGCGTGTTTTAGCCATGTTCAGTTATAGTTTTGCTATAACGAGTATGTCTTTTAAGGAACGCCCTGACTCTTGTATGAGCGGCGCTGCCGGTAAATTTTCTTTTAGCGCTCTATTTTCTTCTTATTAAATGCCATTTATGATTTGGAGGATTTGTGCGATAGTAACTGAACAAAGCCACGTGCTTAAATGTCGCATGTTTTGTATTTTTATCTCAAAGGTCATGTCTGGGTTTTGTGTTCTATTTAATTGACCTCTTGCTGTTTTGTGTGTAGCGACTGTCATTCTTATGCCGTTTGTGGCATTTAGTTCAAATCCTATCCTTACAAAGATAAGAAGAGAGGCTATACTGCAGCAAGACACTGATTTCAGTGTGTCTTGAGGGAGTATAGCCTCTCTTTTTATCTTTGTAAGGATAGGATTTGAACCGTGTAATAATCATTATCTTGCAGCTTTTGTATTGCCGGGCCCGGCTATTTGCTTTTGTGGCAAGATGTTGTGTTACTTATCACGGTTATTTGTCTCTTAATCCTTTCTTTAGCATTGTAGCTTCTTTAAAAGCTCTACAATGTGTTAATTTGAGGGCTAAAGGGCGCTTTTGTTACTGCTGTGTTTTTTTATCGCTCCGCTCTGTGGCTGTGTGGTTTGTGTTTATGTTGCGGGATTTTAGTATTTTCCTCCTGTGTTTTGATTACACCTTGGACTGATTACTGAGGCAATTCTTCTGTGTTGCTCTGGCCAGGGGCTGCTACGAGTCCTTCAGCCGTAAGTAAATTCTGTGGCATTTTAGGTAATGGTCAGGCAAGACCGCAGTTTCAATCCTAATCTTGTGGATCTCTTCAGTTGCCGATTCCTGAGAAATGATAGAGATGAGTTCTTGCGTTTACCGCTAAATTTCAAGCCCCTGCACTTTAACCACCGTTTTAGTTGCTCAACTGTGTATTCCTCTGGTTCTCTCTCGAATTAAGAGCCAGGAACATTGTCGTCGTCGGTTAAAACTGTTAAAGATCGAAGCGAACTGCTTGCCATTCACATGTTCTTCCCTATATCTCTTACAGAATTCGACTTTGTTTGTCTGAGTCTCGACGGAGTGTGAAATCTTGTGACGTCATTAGTGCACAGCGCTTTTGCTAGTTTCCATATAATCGTCTCGATCGCCTTAGTGCGTGGTCATCTACAATGTTCCTGGGTCTGACAATGGAATTTTGGTATTAGATTCGCAAACAAAATGGCAGATGTCAATCGGAGAGTGAACCTTGTGGCTTGCTATCTGCTTATTTTCACGTCCAGAACCTGATGGAACTGACTTTCTCTTTTTCAGATATCGGCCAGACGCGATGATTCTTGAATTTTTTTTTTTTTTTTTGGCTTCTGCCACGTCTAAGCTGAAGTTCTCCCCAATTACCTTCCAGCAAATATTCATTCTTATAAACTTGTTCTTGTAGTAAATGAAAGGATATTTTTGAACTTCTTCCATAAAGAATGAAGTTGTCAATTCCGTAGTTGAAGCCGCCATTTTGGAACACATTTAAAGGAATGAATCATGAGATAAGAATGATGATTTCTGGGATAGCCTTCAATCGTCCCAATCGTCTGAGAATGTTTCTATATCATCACTTTAAATTTTACACAGCCATCCCAATCATCCAGATAGAACTCAGTTCTATCCAAATGATCGCGGTCATCCCAGTCATCCGGATCATTAGCAATCATCTGGGTAGTGTTTCTATATATGATCGTCCTGGTCGGCTGAAGATTATTTGAAACGACTGGAGCAATCAGGAAGATCATATGGAAACCGGGCTTTAATAGTGCAAAGCTACTGTCAGTGTATTGTACAAACTAAGATAGCCCAAAAAAGGTAAATAAATAAAATTAACCCTTTCAGCCACAAAAGTGGCCAACATGTATAGACACTTTCTCGTTCCAATATCACTACTTGATAACAATGCAGGCCAAGAACAGTGGAAATGATCAGAAAAGATAAAATATCTTGATCACTAAACAAATACTCCCATTGAACTACATGTAGTTCCACACTGTAAATTTCTAAATACATGGGTCCCGAACAGTGAGAATATTAAACCAATTTTCTATCTTTGTCAACATGAAAATAACAGTTTAATACTAAAGGTGTTTAGGCAAGAGAGGCCTGAATGACTTTATTTTTTCCTTAAAACGAAATTGTTCCAAATAAGCTGTATTTAGCACAGAGACTGGCTCTTGGTTGCATATTGAATTTTTGAACAAGATGCGAAATAAACAAGAAAATAGCGTATTGCTTTTGTATGAAAGTGCAAGGGACCTGTACAAAAGAGATGCAATTAACTCACTCAACTGATTTCTTTTCTGTAAGAGACTAAACCAAGTACCATTGGTGGTTGTGAACAGAACAAATCAGTCAAGGGTCCATATCTCCTTTTTGTACATGTAGGTTGCTTGCAGTTTCTAGAAGTGATAAGCTATTTCTTGTTTATTTAGTATTTTGTGTAAAAAATTAAATTCCCAAATTAAGTTTCTTACATCAATGACAACCACTCTCTGTGCCAAAATAGAGCTTATTTGGTCAGAGGAAATTATTTTGATTTAAGGTTACTGTATACCGTTAGAGGTGTCTCGCGTCCAAGCAATGTAGCGCATCCGGTTTACCTACACCCTTATATCAAATTAAAGTTCATAGAGCTGTGGCTATCAAACTATACCAAGAATTTTAAAAATAAAATGAATTGCTGATTGGGAATTTTTAGCACCGTTTTCTCAAATCAATTTTTTCACATGGAGGAGACACTTTAAAGAGCTAAAACTCAAAGGGAATTTGTTTGTTTGCCCTCAAATTTGGACAGTAGCTAGTTTAACATACAAACAACAAAAAGGTGTCTGCAAATTTTTTCTTTTTTCTTTTTTCTCTCATATTTTTTCTCCCAGAGCGATTTTTGTATGATCACTCCACATTTTTTTATCCTATTTTGAAAATGTTCTGCAACTTTTCACTGCGATTGAATATGGAAAAACGCAGACATTTTTTTTTAGTGCTTTGGGTCTGGAAACTGAGGAGCAAATTAAATTAGCGAAAAACAAAATTCTCTTTGACTTGTAGCTTGCAAAAGGTGATTCGTACGCTCATATTTAGAGGTCGTGAAAAATTCGACAATTTATTTTCTTTCAACATTCTTGGTAGAGTTTAATAGCCAGCTCTATAAGCTTTAATTCGTCGTAGGGGTTTAGGTATCTACAGTTTAAACTGGATGCACTACATCGCTTGGATGCGAGACACCTATGAAGGTATATGGTAACCTTAAGGCAAAAAAGTCATTTATGCCGCTAGTTGCCTAAAACACCTCAATTATTTTACACTCAATTGAGGGAGTGGAAAAAGCATGGACTCGCTTATCACATAATACCAATAGAGGTAATTTTGAGTACATTTACCTTGTTGTGATCATCAGAATGTTGCTGGTAAAAATTGCTTTGCCATAAAAATTTGAATGTATATTTTTTTGGCAGTAAATAATTTATTGCCAACACAAAAGGTACATGTTATTAATGCATTGCTATGTTGAATCATCATTAATAGTTTGATACAACATTTCCATGCAATATTTAATATGCCACTGCAATCTTGACAGGTTATATATTTCATGAAACATTTCTACAGTGTCGGTGTTACAACACCTCCTTTAGATAATTATGAGTACTTTATTTATTTATTTTTTTATTTATTTATTTATTTTTTATTAGCACACAAGAATGCCATTTATATGTGGAAGTGAAAGCAAATCAGTGGCCTATAGTCTACTGTCAGGACTATAACATTGGATTCCTGGGTTTGGAGAGGCTCCATCCTTTTGATTCAGGAAAATGGGGAAAAGTGTTCCAGTATCTCAAAGGTACAAAATTATGAATAATTACTATTGAAGGATTTTCAGGAAGAGTTACATGTAGTGTATGAGACATTTTTGGCCTTAAAATTGTAATTTCTCCAAATAAAGCTATAAAATTAAGCCATATTTTGGCACAGAGACCCATTATCATGTACATGTAAGAAACTTTGTTGTACATATTTAATTTTTTAGCAAAAGAGTTAAATTAATATGAAATTATAGCATGCAAGCGACCTATGATAACAACAACAACCAGTTAACTACTATTGTATGCATGCCAACTGTTGACTGACTTATGCTTGCTGGCTCCCAAAAAGCCAATCAATAATAATCTTAGATTGTGGTTTCTCATAATTTCTCACATTTTAAATGTAATTTCTTGTTGTTTCTTGAATGTCCGCCACTTTGAGATAATTTACAAGTTAGAGTAGAAAATACAGGAAAAGGTGAATGAATGAATCCAGGAAGAAACTTGTTTTGAAGAGAACAAATTACAGCAGAGAAATTCAAGTTGAGGTGTGGTTGCTCAAACTGCGATGATATTGACCAATCATTTTGATTGTTTTGAACATTTAATATTTTATATGTTGTCTGGAAAGTTATCTTTTAAACTGAACACTTCTGTCATTTACTGCCTAAACACAGCTGTAACAGTCTACAGTCTGTAACAGTCTGACTGTAAGGTTCACTGGGGATTGAAGTGTATCTATTAGAAACATTTAATATTAATTTACTGGAGGCACTTGCTTATTAATAAAAAAATATATTAAGCTCTTTTCATGTTAGCAGTATATTTAGTATGAAATCAATTATTTATTTAATTATTACAAATGACTTAACATTCTGTAAAGAACTCACTGCTCTTGGAGTCCATTCCCAGGTTAAAAGCCTTCAAGTTGGTAGGATTTGGACAAGATTTTGGCAAAATCATAACAAGATCTTTGGTATAATCTTATTTTGCCAAAATCTCCCATAAGATCATGCAAGATCTTAGACTAGATCCTGTAAAATCATCCAAGAAGTTGCAAGTTCTTGCATGATAATATTGAAGATCTTGCCCATGAACTTGGTAGGATCTTACCAATTAGATTTTGTTAAGATTTTACCAACGACAAGGTGTGCCAAGATTTTTCATGATCATACAAGATCTTGACAAGGTGGTCAACCTTCATTTTGCCTGATATTTCAGATTAATTAAATAAATATTGTAAATGTTGTTGTCTCAGATGCAAAGATGGTAAATGATGACAGTGTTGTGGCACCCAAAGAAGCTACTCAAGAAGATCTACTGGTTGTGCATACCGCAAGTTACTTAGACAGCCTAAGAGTATGGTTTGTTATTTTCTTAAATAGTTTGTACATCCACCATTACCCATAGTAAACAGGTTTCGCTGAGGCCTCTACATCTTTGATGTGGTCTTCTTGTCCAGACAGTCACAGACAAGTTCTTTATTCTGTTGATGGAAAAGTTAATATCCATCCAACTCCCCCTACCTCCCAGCGGAATGGACCCCCTTAAAGTCCAATTTACATGTACATGTTAGAGTCTTCTCCCATCCCCCCTCTGCCATCCCCCACCCCCTCCAGGGATTTGCAATCCATTCTGTGCCAAGCAGGGAAGATGTGAGAGGATTTTGTGAGTTACAGGTCTGTTTTTAGCACCAGCTTTCTAATAAATTAGCTTGTGGGTGGTCAATCTCTAATACTCGTACAATGCGTCTGTACATGTACAGGTATTTATAATAAATAGTTGGCAGACATGATAATGGTCAAAAACCTATAATTTCATTATTTAAATTTTTGTGCCTTTTTATTGAAGTTTGCTTGATGACACCACCCATAACATATTAATTTCATTGTGTTGCATACTTGTCAATATTTAATACAATTCTCAATCGTCATTAAAAATAATTAACTTTCTGTTTTGTAGTGGAGTGCTCGTGTTGCCATGATCTGTGAGGTGCCCCCTCTTGCCCTTCTGCCAAACTTTATTGTGCAACGGAAAGTGCTCAAGCCAATGAGAATACAGACTGGTGGATCAATACTGGTAAACAACCTTCTACTACTGCTGTTATCTACTACATGTAGTAAATATGTTGCACGAATTAACACAGTACGCAAGTGTGATGAAATCCAGCATTTATTATGAAAGTCATCTACTGTGTTTTGTAATGGCCAGTTTTGTCTTCAAATTTTCATTAAATGTTTGATGTCTCAAATAAAATAAATTCATTTTCTGTTGATCATCTCCAAGTTGTAACCATGTTAGATGTCATGGTATGATCTGAGAGCTGTCACGAGTTGTCAACCACCAATTGAGAAGTAAAAATTAAAATAACTCCGAAGGTAATGACCATTCTGACTTGTTTTTCTTTTTTTTTTTTTTTTCAGGCAGCCAGGCTTGCAGTTGAGAGAGGCTGGGCAATCAATATTGGTGAGAATTTGTTTTTGTTTTTTTTCTTTCTTTTTTTTAATTTACAATGAAAATAATACAGTGACTGTTCTCTGTGGAAAGACGAAATGAATTTTAAAATTGGGACAAAATATCATTTAATTTGTATTTAATATTATAATAAAGGCATTTTATTGGATATACGGTCCTATATATTATTAAGTATAACTAAATAAACATTGAGAGAAATGTGATGGTATATTTCCAGCCTGGTGAATGAATGAGAATGATGATTATTCAAGAAAGTGACGCAGGCATACTCGGAAAAAAGAAATCCGAGTGCTCCTATCAGGAGTCGAACCTAAGACCTTCCGATTACTAGTTCGGATGCTCTACCACTGAGCTACAGGAGACTCGTGGGTGCTAAGGTCATTAAACTAGGTTCATGGGACAAACATCCTGCATACTGCTAGGATTTGAATGTCGAACGTGTGGTATATGAGAGAAATGTGATGGTATATTTCCAGCCTGGTGAATGAATGAGAATGATGATTATTCAAGAAAGTGACGCAGGCATACTCGGAAAAAAGAAATCCGAGTGCTCCTATCAGGAGTCGAACCTAAGACCTTCCGATTACTAGTTCGGATGCTCTACCACTGAGCTACAGGAGACTCGTGGGTGCTAAGGTCATTAAACTAGGTTCATGGGACAAACATCCTGCATACTGCTAGGATTTGAATGTCGAACGTGTGGTATATGAGAGAAATGTGATGGTATATTTCCAGCCTGGTGAATGAATGAGAATGATGATTATTCAAGAAAGTGACGCAGGCATACTCGGAAAAAAGAAATCCGAGTGCTCCTATCAGGAGTCGAACCTAAGACCTTCCGATTACTAGTTCGGATGCTCTACCACTGAGCTACAGGAGACTCGTGGGTGCTAAGGTCACTAAACTAGGTTCATGGGACAAACATCCTGCATACTGCTAGGATTTGAATGTCGAACGCGTGGTATATGAGAGAAATGTGATGGTATATTTCCAGCCTGGTGAATGAATGAGAATGATGATTATTCAAGAAAGTGACGCAGACATACTCGGAAAAAAGAAATCCGAGTGCTCCTATCAGGAGTCGAACCTAAGACCTTCCGATTACTAGTTCGGATGCTCTACCACTGAGCTACAGGAGACTCGTGGGTGCTAAGGTCATTAAACTAGGTTCATGGGACAAACATCCTGCATACTGCTAGGATTTGAATGTCGAACGTGTGGTATATGAGAGAAATGTGATGGTATATTTCCAGCCTGGTGAATGAATGAGAATGATGATTATTCAAGAAAGTGACGCAGGCATACTCGGAAAAAAGAAATCCGAGTGCTCCTATCAGGAGTCGAACCTAAGACCTTCCGATTACTAGTTAGGATGCTCTACCACTGAGCTACAGGAGACTCGTGGGTGCTAAGGTCATTAAACTAGGTCCATGGGACAAACATCCTGCATACTGCTAGGATTTGAATGTCGAACGTGTGGTATATGAGAGAAATGTGATGGTATATTTCCAGCCTGGTGAATGAATGAGAATGATGATTATTCAAGAAAGTGACGCAGACATACTCGGAAAAAAGAAATCCGAGTGCTCCTATCAGGAGTCGAACCTAAGACCTTCCGATTACTAGTTAGGATGCTCTACCACTGAGCTACAGGAGACTCGTGGGTGCTAAGGTCATTAAACTAGGTCCATGGGACAAACATCCTGCATACTGCTAGGATTTGAATGTCGAACGTGTGGTATATGAGAGAAATGAGATGGTATATTTCCAGCCTGGTGAATGAATGAGAATGATGATTATTCAAGAAAGTGACGCAGGCATACTCGGAAAAAAGAAATCCGAGTGCTCCTATCAGGAGTCGAACCTAAGACCTTCCGATTACTAGTTCGGATGCTCTACCACTGAGCTACAGGAGACTCGTGGGTGCTAAGGTCATTAAACTAGGTTCATGGGACAAACATCCTGCATACTGCTAGGATTTGAATGTCGAACGTGTGGTATATGAGAGAAATGTGATGGTATATTTCCAGCCTGGTGAATGAATGAGAATGATGATTATTCAAGAAAGTGACGCAGGCATACTCGGAAAAAAGAAATCCGAGTGCTCCTATCAGGAGTCGAACCTAAGACCTTCCGATTACTAGTTCGGATGCTCTACCACTGAGCTACAGGAGACTCGTGGGTGCTAAGGTCATTAAACTAGGTTCATGGGACAAACATCCTGCATACTGCTAGGATTTGAATGTCGAACGTGTGGTATATGAGAGAAATGTGATGGTATATTTCCAGCCTGGTGAATGAATGAGAATGATGATTATTCAAGAAAGTGACGCAGGCATACTCGGAAAAAAGAAATCCGAATGCTCCTATCAGGAGTCGAACCTAAGACCTTCCGATTACTAGTTCGGATGCTCTACCACTGAGCTACAGGAGACTCGTGGGTGCTAAGGTCATTAAACTAGGTTCATGGGACAAACATCCTGCATACTGCTAGGATTTGAATGTCGAACGTGTGGTATATGAGAGAAATGTGATGGTATATTTCCAGCCTGGTGAATGAATGAGAATGATGATTATTCAAGAAAGTGACGCAGGCATACTCAGAAAAAAGAAATCCGAATGCTCCTATCAGGAGTCGAACCTAAGACCTTCCGATTACTAGTTCGGATGCTCTACCACTGAGCTACAGGAGACTCGTGGGTGCTAAGGTCATTAAACTAGGTTCATGGGACAAACATCCTGCATACTGCTAGGATTTGAATGTCGAACGTGTGGTATATGAGAGAAATGTGATGGTATATTTCCAGCCTGGTGAATGAATGAGAATGATGATTATTCAAGAAAGTGACGCAGGCATACTCGGAAAAAAGAAATCCGAGTGCTCCTATCAGGAGTCGAACCTAAGACCTTCCGATTACTAGTTCGGATGCTCTACCACTGAGCTACAGGAGACTCGTGGGTGCTAAGGTCATTAAACTAGGTTCATGGGACAAACATCCTGCATACTGCTAGGATTTGAATGTCGAACGTGTGGTATATGAGAGAAATGTGATGGTATATTTCCAGCCTGGTGAATGAATGAGAATGATGATTATTCAAGAAAGTGACGCAGGCATACTCGGAAAAAAGAAATCCGCGTGCTCCTATCAGGAGTCGAACCTAAGACCTTCCGATTACTAGTTCGGATGCTCTACCACTGAGCTACAGGAGACTCGTGGGTGCTAAGGTCATTAAACTAGGTTCATGGGACAAACATCCTGCATACTGCTAGGATTTGAATGTCGAACGCGTGGTATATGAGAGAAATGTGATGGTATATTTCCAGCCTGGTGAATGAATGAGAATGATGATTATTCAAGAAAGTGACGCAGGCATACTCGGAAAAAAGAAATCCGAGTGCTCCTATCAGGAGTCGAACCTAAGACCTTCCGATTACTAGTTTGGATGCTCTACCACTGAGCTACAGGAGACTCGTGGGTGCTAAGGTCATTAAACTAGGTTCATGGGACAAACATCCTGCATACTGCTAGGATTTGAATGTCGAACGTGTGGTATATGAGAGAAATGTGATGGTATATTTCCAGCCTGGTGAATGAATGAGAATGATGATTATTCAAGAAAGTGACGCAGGCATACTCGGAAAAAAGAAATCCGAGTGCTCCTATCAGGAGTCGAACCTAAGACCTTCCGATTACTAGTTCGGATGCTCTACCACTGAGCTACAGGAGACTCGTGGGTGCTAAGGTCATTAAACTAGGTTCATGGGACAAACATCCTGCATACTGCTAGGATTTGAATGTCGAACGTGTGGTATATGAGAGAAATGTGATGGTATATTTCCAGCCTGGTGAATGAATGAGAATGATGATTATTCAAGAAAGTGACGCAGGCATACTCGGAAAAAAGAAATCCGCGTGCTCCTATCAGGAGTCGAACCTAAGACCTTCCGATTACTAGTTCGGATGCTCTACCACTGAGCTACAGGAGACTCGTGGGTGCTAAGGTCATTAAACTAGGTTCATGGGACAAACATCCTGCATACTGCTAGGATTTGAATGTCGAACGCGTGGTATATGAGAGAAATGTGATGGTATATTTCCAGCCTGGTGAATGAATGAGAATGATGATTATTCAAGAAAGTGACGCAGGCATACTCGGAAAAAAGAAATCCGAGTGCTCCTATCAGGAGTCGAACCTAAGACCTTCCGATTACTAGTTTGGATGCTCTACCACTGAGCTACAGGAGACTCGTGGGTGCTAAGGTCATTAAACTAGGTTCATGGGACAAACATCCTGCATACTGCTAGGATTTGAATGTCGAACGTGTGGTATATGAGAGAAATGTGATGGTATATTTCCAGCCTGGTGAATGAATGAGAATGATGATTATTCAAGAAAGTGACGCAGGCATACTCGGAAAAAAGAAATCCGAGTGCTCCTATCAGGAGTCGAACCTAAGACCTTCCGATTACTAGTTCGGATGCTCTACCACTGAGCTACAGGAGACTCGTGGGTGCTAAGGTCATTAAACTAGGTTCATGGGACAAACATCCTGCATACTGCTAGGATTTGAATGTCGAACGTGTGGTATATGAGAGAAATGTGATGGTATATTTCCAGCCTGGTGAATGAATGAGAATACTTATTACCGGTAAATTGTTTAACATTCTTATAATAATTATAATAATCTTATAATAATTATAAGAATGTTAAACAATTTACCTGTAATAAGAATGTTAGAATGTTTATTTAGTTATACTTAAAAATATATAGAGCCGTATATCCAATAAAATGCCTTTAGTTAATATAGCGCTGTACAAATATATGATAATTGCGCCACAATACAAACCATCTTATAGAAATCTATCTATAGTTAAAAATTATATTTATTTAATTACTATCGTGATAAATACGTTTTAACTAATGAACAATCAGTATTTGATATTGTTAATACATATCCATGATAGTGTTGTACTTAATATTCTCATGAATTGGTTTCTATCTAGGTTATTGTAATAAACGTTAAGTTTTTATTCATGACAATATTAAATAAATATTATTCCCAGTATAGAATAATTATCAGGATGTTCTCTTTATTGTAGCTATCGTTATTATTTAAAGCCATTAGATAATGTCCCGTTGACGTGTTGTGCATCCATTCAAATGAAATAAGTTCAATTTATTGGTAAAAGTTGTGGCTTTAATTTGTTTTTGGTTAATACTTACATTTATGTACATGTACATATGACATATGTTAAAATTTACAAACCTTTTAAAATTATAGTACTTTATTTTCCTTTGTTATGCATTATGGTTACCTTAGTAAATTTAAGACAAAGGAAAATAGCAGTGAACTGGTTGAAACATTTTTCAAACTTAAAATAAATTTAAATAACTGTTAAGTAACAGCTATAAATGAATGAAATATATGATTTAAAAGACATTGCCATGACTGTTTTAGGTGGCGGTTTTCATCATTGTTCTGGCTCAAGTGGAGGAGGCTTCTGTGCTTATGCTGATATAACATTAGCAATCAAGGTACATATAAGCAAGGTCACATCCAGTGGAACTGAGCATTCTACAATGTCTGTCTATTCATAGTCAAAAGTACATGTATGAAATGTGTTTGCTGCTTATGTGTCAAGTCACTCTCAAGAGTGCTGTCTATTGAATTTTATACAAACTGTCTCCAGCTACTGTTTAAAAGCAGTACAGTAGGTTATACACTAAGCAGGCTATTTGTGGGTGCACCACTCTCAATTTGTACAATAATATTAAACTTAGTCTAGCTCATTTTCATCACTGTGTGCCTGTGTTAAAATGAAATTGTATTAACCTACAGCAGCCAAAACGGCCATACAGCCAGTCTGTGGAGCTTTTAAGAATAATGTAATGTGATAAGCATGTAATAATAAATTATAACATGCACTTTAATCTGAATTCTCCATGCATGCTAATTACATGTTCTATCCACTTAAATGTAATGATGATCAAAGACATACTAGTTACCTTTAACCCCAGTTGGTCAAGGATTAAACCAAAACCAATGATTATCATTTTTCTATTGGCACTGTTTGCGTGATTATCTTCCAAGACTTGTACATAAGGAAGGACACAGTTTGTACAGCTGGGTAGAGGGGGTGCTCACGGTGGAAGGCTGATAGTTAAACATGACATTCATGACTAGTTGGTGTGTTGGCCATCCCTGGTAATTTCCATACAATCATGTAAGTAGACAAGTGAGTCAAGACCAGAGTTAATATTGTGTCTTTTTCCAGTTTCTTTTTAAGCACGTGGAAGGTGTGTCCAAAGCCATGATCATTGATCTGGATGCTCATCAGGTGAAGTTTCTTACTAATTTGGTCATGTAAATTTATATCAAATTGAAAATCAATCATTTCTAAACTATTTAATATAATTATGTAGTTACCTGTTGTTGGTGTAATTAGTGGGTAACTGGCATCTTTGTTGTGGTCAGGTGTATCATTATTTTGTTTCTCACACACCCAGCCTTTGACATGTACCATGCTGATCTAATATATAATCACCTAACCTAATCTCCTCAAGTAAGTATTGTGCAAGTTTTGCAGTGACATTCAATGGTAAAATTGAAGAACAGCTCCCCCAAAAACCTGTTAGCCATCAGTTTGCCGACAGATTACCAACAGTCAACCAACAGATTATTGACAGATCACTGGCACAGTAAAATGAAGAAATGGGTCTTAAAGTCATATCGCTGATGGACTGTCAGTCTGAAATGCAATCAGCAACCAGAGGGTTAAAAAGTAACAAATGAGTGAAAGTTGTCCTACCTGATTTTGGTTTTATTCATTCAACAGTTTAGCGACAGTCGGGCAACAGGTTTATTGGGGAGCTGTTCTTCAATATTTTCTCATTCAATAACTGCAAAAATCTCAACAAGTATTCAATTTAACAACAACATACATTAACAGATTATAAAATTAAAGGCATCCTCAGCTGAAGATTTATCAGACTTTACCACTGTCTTAATAGGGGAATGGGCATGAGGCAGATTTTGACAAGGATGATCAAGTGTACATTGTAGATGCTTACAATGCGTATATCTACCCAAGAGATATAAAAGTCAAGAGTAAGTTACCCTTGTTGAGTGTGTTGTCACATTTATACTTACATACATGTCTTCATAATATTTCACACCACCTAGAGTGGATCAGGAGATTTTAGAATCACCCTAATACCAAGCAATTGGGACTCGTAAAAGATGACTATAAAAGACAGTGTATGACTGTGTATATTATCACGTTTACAAGAAATTGGATGCTTTTCCCAGGACTTACAAGTACTATATTCTTGAGTTACTAAATGATTGCCAGCCACTTAACTCTTGGTTGCTTTTGTTGTAGGGGAATAAGAATATAATGTGAATTTCAACCCATCGTCTCATAAAGTAGAGTTGTGGGACTGGTTTACTAATAAAAGTATTACTAATGATTATTAAATAATATAATATATAATTTTTTTTTTTTGGGGGGGGGGGGGGGTGGACTTCCTGGTGTGGAATATGGATATCACTTTCTAATACAGGCTCTTTCTGATAGTTTGACTGCATTTGGTAATTTTTAGGTGCAATAAAGAAAAATATTGAGTTGTGGCATGGGACAGAAGATGCAGAATACATGCCGCTGTTAAGGAAGTAAGTACTTCTGATAAGAAAGGGGTCACAGTTTAAGAAATCTGGCTTTCTGATCCGACAGATTGAATCATTATGGTAAAAACTTAATAGGATCTGAAGAGATCAATGCCTACTAACTCCTCAAAATTCATCACTGACTTGCTGATTTTGAAAGCTATTTCTGAGTTTTTAAATTCAACTTTTATCAAAGATTTTGTAACGAAAAACCTTATCTTAAATCTATTACAGTCGAATCTCTTTATTACGGACACCAAGGGGGACAGGGATAAGTGTCTGCATTATAGAGGTGTCTGTTTTAGAGAGGTAGGCTTTATATGGGTTTCGGGCTCTTAGGGACCAAGTGAACTGTCCGTAATAGAGTGTGAAAATTACTTGTCTATCAATGTTTATGTGTTTGATGCTGTTGTTTAACGTTGTTCCAGGCACATTCCAGAAGCACTGGATGCCTTTAAACCTGATGTTATTGCATATAATGCAGGTAAAAAAACAGCAGAAAATTTGTTACCTCGGTAGATTGCTGATTTGATCTGAAATGGTGAGAATTTTTTTTCTAAATTCTCAATACATTCAATTTATTTAAGGTGGATTAATGAACTACATGTTCATGCATCAGCATCTAGGATAACAATCATGTCCTTTGGGTGTTTGGAGCTTCTTGGGGTTCCAATCAAGCTTTTAAATTAAAAATGTTCATAGCAGATCAGAAAAACTGATTGTTAATAAGTACTTTGAAAACATTTACTAGGGGTGGGAGGAGGGGATGACTCCCATATGAAAGTAGGGGGTGGTTTTACCACCATATTTGGGATTGAATTTGTGCCCTCTTTTTCTTTTTTCGCTTTTTTTTTAACAACTTTGTCTGCTGATTAAGTATGTCATGATCGCATTCTAACTTTACTTGTTACACAAAAGTCATCATGTCTTTTTCTCCTCCCTAAGGGACAGACATTCTTGTGGGAGATCCTCTTGGTAATTTATCGATTTCACCTCAGGTATGCTAATAAGTATTATCAATGTCTGGTTTTTTTAATAAAACCAATTCTGAACTTCTTGGCAGTGTTTGGCAAATGAATTTATATTATCTGTTGGTCACATAACTGGAACTCAGCCCCTCATCTTCTCTTCTCCTACTTGGTCCTCCTTGGCTTCCTTTGTTCATCTGTATCCTCCTTCCTTCCTTCCTTCCTTCCTTCCTTCCTTCCTTCCTTCCTTCCTTCCTTCCTTCCTTCCTTCCTTCCTTCCACCTTCTCTCCCTCCCACTCTGGATCCTCCTTCCTTCTCCTCCTTCCTCCTTGTCTCCCTCCCACTCCAGATGATCCTTTCTCCTTCTCTCCCTCCCCTCCGGATCCTCTTTCCTCCTTCTCTCCCTCCCACTCCAGATGCTCCTTTCTCCTTCTCTCCCTCCCCTCCGGATCCTCCTTCCTCCTTCTCTTCCTCCCACTCTGGATCCTCCTTCCACTCTGGATCCTCCTTCTTGTCCTCCCACTCCAGATCCTCCTTCCTCCTTCTCTCCCTCCCACTCTGGATCCTCCTTCCTCCCTCTCTCCCTTCCACTCTGGACCCTTCTTCCTTCTCCTCCTTCCTCCTTCTCGCCCTTGTACTCTGGATCCTCCTTCCTTTTTCTCCCCCTTCCACTCTGGATACTTCTTCCTTCTCCTCTTTCCACCTTCTCTCCCTTGTACTCTGGATCCTCCTTCCTCCTTCTCTGCCTTCCACTCTGGACCCTCCTTCCTTCTCCTCCTTCCTCCTTCTCTCCCTCCCACTCTGGATCATCCTTCCTTCTTCTCCTTTCTCCCTCCCACTCTGGATCCTCCTTCCTCCTTCTTGCCCTTCCACTCTGGATCCTTCTTCCTTCTCCTCTTTCCTCCTTCTCTCCCTCCCACTCTGGATCCTCCTTCCTCCTTCTTGCCCTCCCACTCCAGATCCTCCTTTCCCCTTTTCTCCCTCCCACTCTGTATCCTCCTTCCTCCCTCTCTCCCTTCCACTCTGGACCCTTTTTCCTTCTTCTCTCCCTTGTACCCTGGATCCTCCTTCCTCCTTCTCCCCCTTCCACTCTGGATCCTTCTTCCTTCTCCTCTTTCCTCCTTCTCTCCATTCCACTCTGGATCATCCTTCCTTCTCCTCCTTCCTCCCTCTCTCCCTCCCTCTGTGAACCCTCCTTGCTTCTCCTTCTTCCTCCTTCTCTCCCTTCCACTCCGCATCCTCCTTTCTTCTCCTCCTTCCTCCTTCTCCCCCTCCCACTCCAGATCCTCCTTCCTTCTCCTCCTTCTTCTTTCTCCCCCTCCCACTGCGGATCCTGCTTCCTTCTCCTCCTTCCTTCTTCTCTT
The DNA here is from genome assembly GCF_977016875.1 of Pavona decussata. Classification (NCBI taxonomy): domain Eukaryota; kingdom Metazoa; phylum Cnidaria; class Anthozoa; order Scleractinia; family Agariciidae; genus Pavona; species Pavona decussata. The sequence continues at coordinate 4,529,135 of NW_028145568.1, forward strand.
CCTCCTTCTCCGGCTCCTCCTTCCTTCTCTCCTTCCCACTCCAGATCCTCTTTCCTTCTCCCTCTCTCCCTCCCACTCTTTATTCCCTCTTCTCCTCCTTCCTCTCTCCCTCCCACTCCCTATTCCTCCTTCTCCTTCCTCCCTCTCTCCCTCTCACTCCTTATCCCTACTCCTCCTGACTCCTCCTTCTCCCTCTCCAACTCCTCCTACCTCCTCCCTTCTCCACTCCTCCTTCCTCCTGTCTCCTCCCACTCTCTCTCCCATTCCTCCTGTCTCTGTCTCCCTGTTCCTCTCACTTCTCCTTCCTCCTGTCTTATCCCTCTCTTCCTCCCATTCCTTGTTCCTCTCTCTCCCACGGGTTCCTCATACCTCCTCCATTTCTCCCTTCCACTCATCCTTCCTCCTGTCTTCTCCCTCTCTCCCTCCCACTCATCCTTCCTCCTGTCTCCACCCTCTCTCCCTTCCACTCCTCCTACCTACTTCCTCCTCTGTCTCTCTCTCTCTCCCTCCCTCCCACTCCTCCTTTCTTTTACTCCTTTCTTACTCTTTCCCTCACACTCCTTCTGCATTTGGTCACAAACTTTGTTCTAAAACTGCAGGGAATTGTTGAAAGAGACCAGATTGTGTTTGAAGAGGCTCGGAAGAGAGGAATTCCAGTCTTCATGTTAACATCTGGAGGATATCAGGTAATCAGAGACTATAAAGATTATGTACCTTTTTCAATACTGTGTGCTGGATTTTCTCTTTTTATTATTTTTATTTTATCAAGAATCACATAAACAATACATTACTTAACAAATACATTACATTTTGCCGTGCGTCTGTACTCTGATAACGCACCGATGACGTCAAAACGTGGTGAGAACAAAGAAGTACGCTACAAGCCGCAGGCAAGTAGCGTGACTGATGTTTTCACTACGTGTTGACGTCCTCTGTGCGTTATCAGAGTACAGACCCACGGCAAAATGGAATCTTTTTGTTTTATACAATAACCAAGACATTTCAACACATTTCGTAAGCGAGCATCGCGTTGCCTGAGCTAAGCCAAAAACTTTCTAGCAAACTCAGTTTTAGACTACTACACACATGCAATTGTGATCTTCTAAATTAGAGTATAATCTGAAAGAATTTCACTAACAATGTTTTCAAAACTAACCTTTATTCCAGAAGGAAATCTTGACCCCAAAATATTACAGCACGTAAGTCGCTTCTCTGCGATTTATAATCGATTACTCGCCATTACCGGTTTTCTATCGGCGACATATTTCGACAAATATTTGCTTCCTTTTCACGTGACAACAAAGTTCTAGCTTTTTTGTCCTGGTTGAGATCACTCTTAACGGTCTTTGTCCAATTTTTTTATTGGGCAGTTCTCCTTTCCTGCGAAAATTTACCTGTGTTTGTTCGCTACTCGCAAAAACAGTTTGCAAAACTTTTTTTTTTTTTTTTTTTTTTATTATTATTCCAAACAAAACACCACTTACAAACAAAGTACATTGCTTTTAACATTAGTTACAAATCACTTACACTACAATACTCTTTTACTTTCACTTTTTTAATAGATGTAAGGGAAAAAAAAAAAGAGAAGAGGCGAAAGTTTCATTAAAGCAAAACAAAGAACAATGTATTACTGGTCATTGAAAAAAAAAAAAAAAGTATATAAAAAAAACTTGAAAATGAGCATGAAATAAGACATAAATAAACAAGTGCGAAAAGGACAGTTATTAAGTGTACTCTTATTTGATCTAGCTTGAGCAGGTCTCCGACGTTTTATTAGATTAGATTTGCAAAATAAGTAGCAAAAGGCATGCACCTTAACCGTATTTAGAATTGTCATATATCTTAAGTTAAAGGTGATCAAGGAGAGGTTTCCATTTTTCAGGAGGGTCGTTGGAACCGTTTTTCTCAATTTCATAGGTTTTCTTTAGAAAACGTAGAAATTGTGGAAAGTGGGGAATTTCGTTTTTCATTTTGCAAAGCCAAATGTGATATCGGCTCATCAAACAGCAAAAATTAATTTGGAGCTTAGCATCTGAGGTGTCAGGGCTAAGGCCTAAGGCAGTGATCATGTCAAGGTTTTCGTTCGGAATTAGTGAGCAAGCACGTAGCCAGTTGAATATACTTTTCCAAAAAAGAGAAGTTAACGTGCAATTCCAGAAAATATGAAGCAAAGTTTCGGTTTCTCCTCCACAGAAAGTGCAACGATCGTTATCTCTAGCTGAAATTTTAAATAGAAAGGAGTTTGTTACAAGACGTCGATGGAGAAGTTTAAATTGGAAAATAATAATCTTGGCGCTTTTTGTGCACGTTCTTGCCAGTTGAAAAGTTTTTTTCCAATCAATTTCATCTTCTAGTTTACAATCGTTCTGCCATTTCGCTTGAGAACTTAGCGGCTTCTCACTCTTAAGTGCTACAAGGTTTCTGTAAACTAAGTTGCTGGGTTTTTTCGTCACCAAGAATGATTTGTTGAAAGACTTGACATCTTCTTTTTCAATATTGGTTATATTGTTTTTGAATCGTTCCCTCAGGGATTTCAGTGTTCAGATGATTCCGTTAAAAGCGAGAAAGCAGGGTTTAAGTGAATATTTGGTTTGGAACTCTTTATAGGAAAGGAATGTGGTTAGGTTTTTCTTAAGGTGCTCTATCGACAAAATTCCTTCCTTGAGCCATTGTCGAATAAAAGCAGGTTTGCGATCAATTCTAATCAGAGAATTATTCCAGAGAGGTTGCTCATTGTAATGTTGCAAGGAGAGTATATTGTCGGTATGATTAACCTCAGCCCAGATCTGCAATATCTCATTGATGAATGTATCGGAAGTTTGGAAAGAGCGCTTAGTATCTGTCTTGTCCAGGTTGCCTAGGAACACCGTCTCTCCACCATATCTACTGAGTTCCAAATCGAAGAAAAGTTTCCATTTTCCTAAATTTGTTTTATCGAGATATTTTTTGATCCAAATAGTTTTCAAGGATTTATTAAACGAGAAAAGATCAATCATTCTCAGGCCGCCCTTATTGTACTCATTGATCATAATATTTCTTTTAATCTTATCTGGTTTCCCATCCCAGAGGAAAAGATAGAAAGCGTTGTTTATTTTTCTAATAGCTTGGTCATTTGTTTGGAGGGGAGAAAGGATATGAACCAGCTGTGAAGCGATTAGACTTTTTAATATCGTGATTTTCCCGAGTAGGCTTAGTCTTTGGTATTGCCAGTTTCTTAGTAAATTCAGAACTTTTTCCGTTTTTTCTTGGAAATTCAAATTCGCAGTTTCTTCAGGGTCTATTGAAAGCCAAACTCCAAGTGCTTTAATTTTTATTTGCCGCCATTTAAAACCTTTCTCTGGACATAAAACCTCTGGACTTCTCGCCTTTGAACCTATCCATAACGTTTCAGTCTTTTTGCTATTGAGTTTAAGACCAGATATTTTACTAAATTTTCCAATAACATCGAGTGAACTTTCTAGTGCACTCTTTGTGCCATCGAGAATTAGAGTGGTATCATCTGCATATTGGCTTAATTTGATTTCTTTTTGGCCGACTGACACGCCTTTTATATTCGGGTCTCTTCGGATTGCGCTAGCTAAAACTTCTACCGAAAGAACAAATAAATATGGGGAGAGGGGGCAGCCTTGCCTTACGCCTCTTTCTATTTTAAAGCAGTCGCTCGTCCACCCGTTGTTTATTACGCAGCTTTCAATATCATTATAGAGAGTTTTAATCCATTTCTGGATTGAAGGACCAAAGCCATAGTGTTGTAAGGTTTTTTCAATGAAAGGCCATTCTAGTGTGTCAAATGCTTTTTCAAAATCTAAAAGCAAAATCAGACCAGGAATGTTTTTGTTTGCGGTGTAATTTATGACACTGTCAATCAGTCGTATGTTTTCACCAATGAACCTTCCTTTAATAAATCCTGTTTGATCGTTATTGACAAGTTTCGGAAGAATTGACTGGATTCTGTTTGCAATTGACTTCGCAGCTATTTTATAGTCGCAATTTAGTAAAGATAAAGGTCGCCAATTTTTAAGGGTTTTTAGGTCTGCTTCTTTCTTTGGGATAAGTTTTATAATCCCTCGTCTCTGAATAATTGCCAGGTGACCGTTCTCGTATGCGAAGTTAAGGGCAGCGATAAGAGCATCCGAAATATCATGCCAAAAAGTTTTGTAGAACTCCACCGGTAGCCCGTCTGTTCCGGGAGTTTTGCCGTTCACCATTTGCTTCAAGGACGAAAAGCATTCTTTCTCTGTTAGCAGTCCTTCGCACGAAAATTGTTCTTCCTGCGATAGGTGTACATTATTCTCTTTTGGAAAAAAGCGGTTGGCTATGTGTGGATCCTGCACGCCAGTTAACTGCGTTGTTTTGAGCTGGTTTATTGTTCCTTGTTTATAGTGTCGTTTCTCGAGATTGAGAAAATATTTGTTATTTTTCTCACCCTCATTGTACCATCAGCACTGTGATCTTAAAATGGCGCCTTTTGTTCGATATTCTAAAATTTTTTCTTGTTGCTCTTTTTTGATTTTCAGCATATCTAAGACCTTTCCTCGTTGTAATTCACTAATGTTTTCACCCTCCAGTTCTCTTTCTAGCGAAGCTATATTCTTTTCAATTTCCTCTTCTTGATGGGTCCTTTCTTTTTTCCTTTGTCGTGCATAAATTAGTGATGTTTCTCTCACTTTTAATTTTATCATCTCCCATAGGAGAGAGGGACCAACATAAGGATCATTTGCATATTCATCTTTTGTTTGTTCAATAATATCTTTAATTTTGCTAACATAATTGTCTTCGGACAGGAAAGATGTGTTTAATTTCCAGAGACCTGGGCCCCTGGGGTTAAAATTGGTTGTGATTTCCATAGTTATCATTGAATGATCGGTTTTATATCCAGGGACAATGTCTGCAGTGTTGATATTGCCCATTAAACTCTGGCTCGCTAGGAAAAAATCAAGCCTGCATTGAATATTAGGGTTCTTTTGACGCCAAGTGAATCTTTCTTCCTCTGGGTTTAGTGTTCTCCATATATCAATAACATCCCAGGTCTCGCAAATTTCTTTAACCTCTTTAAGAGAATTCTTATGTGTGGTGGGACGGCCTCCTCTCTTATCCTTCGTAATATCCAGTACTAAATTAAAGTCTCCGCCTATAATTATTTTGTCGCATTGAAACTCGCGTAGATAAGTAGATATATCTCTGAAGAAATCAGGTTTGTCGTCATTTGGTGCGTAAAGGTTACAAAGAGTGATCATTTTACCGTTTGCTTTGATGTCGCAGATAATGAAGCGCCCATTAGGATCTGAGCATGTTTTCATGATTTCTAAATCAAAATTGTTATTAAAAAGGATGCATGCGCCTGCTTTGTTGCTTGTGCAACAGCTGAAAAGGGCTTTATATCCCCATTCAGCGGTCCACAAATGAATATTGTTTTCCGTGCAATGTACTTCTTGTAGCATACATATCGAGAGCTTTTTACTTCGATGGCAGTTGAAAATTTCTTTTCGTTTCAAAACCTCTCCAAGAGGAGAGCTTCCATTTAGTGCACAAATTTTGAAGAAATGTAGTATAGATCAAGATGCGTGACCCATGCGAGAGACCAAGAGCTTAAATAAGCGCACAATTCAATATGCAAAATATCATGCGGAATAAATTTTCGAGACCAGTGGCTAAAAAAAAAATCACAGTCACATATAAACACACACAAAACAAAATAGTTTTTGCAGTGAGGCTTGGCGTTTTAGCTAAGAAAATCGACAAAAGAACGCCTTAAACAGAGAAAAAAAAGAAAAACAACAACAACAAAGACTTATAGCTTACTAAAGTGCAATAAAACTTCGCTTTTAGGATGCGCGGCGTCGGTGCCTGTTGTTTATAATCAGGATGTCGTCCGCATAAGCCGTTATTAAAACTGAATATTTTGAAAGAAAACACGAAGCAATATAATAAAGAAAATTTATGCACTTAAGATAAACAAGTGTTTTCCTAAGTCGGCTGACATTGACCGAAATAACAATGCTTATTACCGATTACTTTAGAGTTCTAAGGCTTTTCCTACTGGCCACAGCTTACCTCTAACGAAAAGTTTATCTGGTTGCGCCTTACTGAAGGCCGCAGGAATTTTATTTTCCTTCGCTTTCTTGAAAATGGGCATTTGCTTTTTCCTCCTCTGGACGATTTCGCGTGGTAGGTCTTGGTACATCTTGTAGTTGCTGTCTTTCAGGCGCCTTCCCAGTGATAGAATCTTTTCGCAGTCTTTGAACCTCAAAAATCTGGCAAGGATAGGTCTTGGCTCATTCTCTTTCTTTTTTCCCAGTCGGTGAACTCTTTGGAATTCCACTGTCATCGCGTCCATGTAACCCAACTCGATATCCATAAAGTTACGGAGGACCTGCTTGGCGTCCTCTTTATTGCTGCCATCTTCGAATTCGTTAATGTTTTCAAACTTAATGTTCTCCCGCCGGGAGTACGCCTCAAGTACAGGTTCTTGGTTTCCAGCTCTTTTATTGTATTGTTTAGCGTCTGGTTCTCTGTCTCCAGGTTTAGAAGCTTCGCGTTAATGTTGTCGTACTGTTTATTGATGCCTTGGAGTTTTGTCTTGTACATTTCTTCGGCGAAATTCGTACTCTCTTTCAGGTCAGAGATATCTTTTGTAGCACCCGCTTGGAAACTTTCTAGAGCTTGGGTTCTCGTTTCTAGATTCAACAGAGTAGCTTCAAGATTTTTTACCGCCCGCTCGATGGTGTCGAGTTTCTCAAGCTTTTGAAGTATTTCTTGTAGTGTATCTTGAAACTTTTCCGCCATGCTTGGTGCCACTACGGTGGATTCGTCGATACCTCCGTCGTGATCTTCTTCGCTTCGGGGTTTCTTTGTATCTGGTGAATTGGTGGATGAATTGGAAGACCTATTTCTTCTCTTCTGTGTCAAAACCTCGGGTGATTCAGCCATAAAGTGTTCAGAAACTAAAGGCTTAGGCGGACAGTTTGTCCACGCTGTCTACTCGGCTGCCTCGCGCATGCTCTCTCCAGTTTGAAGGCAAAACTTTGTTGACCAGTCACTCTGGCTGGACTCTAGTCTCTGATCAAGTGCACCGGTCACACCACTCGATGACGTTAATCGTGCATCTATACTCTAATCACACACTCCTCTAGACCAATCAAAACATGCGTTTTACACAGTTCATTGTATAAAATCCTTTACCACTAGTTTGATTAAGTTAGTTATGGCAAGATAAATAACAATTTACAACACAGTTACAAATACAATTACAAGGAAACCAAATAATGAATGTAATGTGTCTAATAAAGGGGGGGGGGGGGGTGGTACCTTGTACTTGATTTTTCTGCAGCAGCTTATATATTTAATTGTTTTCAGAGAAGGACAGCTAGGATCATTGCAGACTCCATCCTTAACCTGCAAGAGCAAGGTCTCATTAGCTGTAATTATTCAGAATCTGGTAAGACCTCATGAATGTACTTAAATGATAACTGAATGCAACAGGGGTGTTTAGTGCAGTTTTGGCTTTGAGATCTGAATTGATTCAAATTGGCTCTATTTTGGTATACATTAACCTAACCAGAAATATACCTCCATATTTACATATTTGTTATTCATTGGCTGGAAGACCTGTCCATATTTGGAAAAACTAAATCCAAATTATTGTGTATGGCCATTGGCCTGTGGCCTTGGACTGTATTCAAGGCAGAGGGCACAACTTTTCCCAATACAGACTGACCTACGCAAGTGTATATAACATTATTTTTTCTGCAAGGAAACAAGTCCCAGGTCTTGCAACAATTATGCAGCAAATCTGTCTGGGTTCGCGGAAAAGATAAAAAATTCCTTTTGTCTGCCGGAACCAATCAGATTGCATAGTGACTGCACAATTGCATTTCTTGTATGGACCAGGTGGCGGTAAGGCACTGCCTAATATTTTTCCCCAAGTGTGCATTGTTATTGAATACTGTATGTACAGTCAAAAACTTATTAATAATTCATAAGCCCATTTATAGGTATCAAATGGTTGATAATACATCACGCGCAGTGACTACATCCATAAGCCTCCTTATTAGTATGCGGTGTTTTATCAGCTGATAAAACACTCTCATTAGTTTGCAGTGTTTTTCTCTTATGCTAATTTCCAATGTTCACAAAAGCATTATTGTTACATGAACTCTCTTGACACACGCCTTTTTTCCATGAATGTTTTCAAAGCCATTCAAAAAACTCGCAGCACTGTTTTATCGGGTCTAAAGGCACTCGGCTGTGCCTTGTGGTTTTAAACACTCCTGCTCGATTTTTAAACATTACCTAAAATTCTGAATTTAAGCAAGAACCACCCACCCCCCACCACCTTGAATATATTAACCCTTTAACATTTTTTATTTGATTTATTGTTCGCCGGCGAACGATAATTTTACTCGCTCGGTACAAGAGGAGAATAGCCTATGTTTGAAAACAAACAACGCCAGATACAACGGTTGATTAAAGAGGTTTCTGGCATTGGCAGGTCTAAAGGAGTATCATTAATGTTCTCTGTCAATTTCTAGTAAACTTTGTACTCTCAAGGTACTTAAATGCAAGAAAAAATAGGTTAAAAATGCGACATGTTCATATCTGCCTGTAAAACAAATCATTCATTGCATGCAACCCACATTCTGCCAATTGTAGTGAAATATCGTGCCATAAATGTGGAGGGCAATAAAAGGTTCCCAGCTTAAATTCTCAAGCTACAGCCTGGCAACATAATGCATTTTTCCTAGTTTAAGGACCAAAAAATGTGGAATATTTGACCTTGTAACCCCACGGGGGGCCAACTATCAATGCAAACACAGAAAGAAATACAAAGGTCTCTCGCTGTCCTTAAAAACAATGTGTTGTTGTTGACAGTTTCTGTCGCTATGTTACAACATCAACCCAGAACAAGGCGAACTCAAAAACATGAAAATAAAAAGAAAGGTTAAAGGGTTAAAGACAAATGGCACTTAGATTCAGAAATTTTATGGTATTTGATTTTAATTTTCTTTTCATTATCATATAGGTCCAAGAGGAAACAAAGGAAAGAGCGACAAACAAACAACATACAACACTTTCCAACACAATCTCTAATTTCTAAAATTAATAATTATTAAATAGAAGAGGGACTGAATCAAGCACTGTTATTGGAAATTGGATGAGTGGGAATCCAGAAGGAAAAAAATTAATTATATTTAGTTATTAATCTTCTTTGGGCTATACAATTCTAATCAAAACAACTTCCATCTGTTAATTTTCTGATGGCTTTCAAAAGTGTAGCTTAATTTTTCAATTTAACTTGTCTACTAGCAAACAAAACTGGTCTATTTAAGCTCTCTTTAAACCCACTCGTGGCAAAATTACACAACGTTTTGATATCATCGTTCATGATATCATTTTCAAGGGAAAAAATAAATAGGTTACGTACCAAAAAAGTGGTATATATTTAATGTCAACATTTTAATTTTAATTCTTCACATGAAAATGATATTGTAATGATATCAAAACATTGTTTAATTTCACTAATTTTTGTCCTTAAATTATGTTTAATATCTAAAACTACACTGTTTAAACCTACTAGACCAAATTAATGTCCATGAACGTTGCTGATGGAAAATTAACTAAAATTAAGGTAAACTGTTAGTCGTATGACTCTAAATGACTTCAAGACACTGTCAGATATAGTTAAAGTTGGAACATATTACAAACAGAACAATCTTATGTTTATTTTCAAAAATAAGATGAGTAAGGGCTAGCTTACTTGCCCTGTAAATAGCTACTGTAACAGCTAGTCTAGGCAGCGTAAGACGAACACAAGAAAATAACAAGCACAAACTACTAAAACACTACGTTCAGATGTATACAATGTTTGTGACAGAATTGGATTGTTTGTGCTTAACATTTAAGTGAGTTTATTTTTTATTCTTTTCATAGCAGATTTTTTTTTTCAATCCATAATAATTATTCTCTGTACTCACATTAAGTTTGTTTTCAAAATGCCCCCTTCTGTTATATATTAAGTTTGTAAAAATTAATAAATAAATGGCGCAGGCATAGAGTGGCTTCAATTGAGTGTTGTAAACCAAAACCAATTAAAAAGTAATTACCCTGGCCAATCACAACAGATGTAAACTTCACAACAAGCCAATCAGAATTCGAAGCAAATACATGTAACTGGCACCAAGTGCAGGAGAATATGTGCGTCAAAAACACAATTGGTTTTGGTTTGGATTCCCATTGGTTGAGAAAGTGGCGCAAGTTTTGTTAACCAATCGCAGAGCGTAGTAATGCAAAACCAAAACAAACACGAAATTTCTTTCTACACTCAGTTGAAAATCACTCTAAGATAATATAATGGCAATCATTGAAAATATTATGTTCACCTACAAGGTCTTCTTGGCAAACTGGTCTGAACTGAAAACTGCCTTCTTATAAGTTTAGCCTGTGTACATCTGCCTGAGCTGGAGGCAGATATTCACAGGCTATCTCAAGCTGTTCTTGATCTTTAGTTATCCAAATGTGGAATTTTCAGTAAATTAACCCTGTCTTTAAGCCCCAATGGTGATGAGCATCTATCTTACGACATATTACTACTCACTACTAGATCAAACAAGTAGCTCATAGGAATAAAATATTATGATCAACATACTTAAGGTGATTCCACTGAATTGCACTGCACATTCTTACTGTGCATAATATATCTTCCTTCATTAGCGCATGCAAATTGAAAACATAGTGTATTTTTATTGAAATAGTTATTTTCTCCTAAACAAGCACTGCGGACTGTTGTCTTTACCTTGTTGTTTTAACTTTAGTTTAATAGTTATTATCAGGCCTCTTTATGTTTAAATTTTTTTAGAAAAAATCGATGACGGAAAAATGAATCATCGCTAGAAATACCAGATTGCCTGCCACTCACGGGCATAAAAATTTTATAGTGATACTTACTGCGAACACTGCCAAGAAATTTATCTTTAATTGCTGCTGATGCTTCATACCTTCCATGTATAACTTTTTTTTTCAGCTCTGGTTTATCTAATATTTTGTATAATTTCTGTTACCACCAGACGTGGCATGGACTGATCAAATAGACTCATAAGTATGTTTTTTTTATTTTTGTTATTTTTGAAAGTGAATTAATATATTGCATCATAGCTCTTTCACTGGCACAGTCACTCACTGATCTTTTTCATTGCATTTTTTGGAATAATGCATACTAGTAAACATACACAGTACGTTCAATAATTTTTTACAACTTTTATTTGAGGGAATCGTCGTAAGGATGTTCAAAATATTCTTTGAACTATTACAATACAAAATTTGAAGAGCAGTTAGGAGAATATGTAAATTGATACTGGAGCTTAAAGAATTAGTGCCAAGAAGACCAGCAATCTTATGAGAGCACTCTTAGGTACATCTGTTTCTAGTACTGCAGGTAGACCAAAACTAACTGTTGCATTCTATTATTATTTAGTATAAATCTACTAGTGTTCTATCACGAATGCCGTTCTCTGATTGGCTACGCTTCTCTATCTATTCTGTGATAGATAGTGAGTAGCAGTTTTCCGCAAAATGGCAGCCGCTTTGTCACGTTCTCGAAGTGTCTGCGATGAGGAAATAGATAATTTACTTGTTTAGTTTTGAACGACTAGTAGATTTATACTAAAACAATTAGATTATTCGCTCTCGATTTGTATGCATGATAGTTGATTCAGGCTTCGCCCTCATCAGCTATCACACGATAGAAATTTCGAGCTCATAATCTAATTGTTAATTTTATTCACTGTGTATTAATTTAAAGCTCAGTATATATTGTCAGTAAGTAAAATGGACAAAATAAACTGTTGAACATATATTATTACTGTTTCTTAGTTTCTACATTGTGGTTGACACCTCGGTTATAAAAATACTAAACATTATTTTATTTGACATGTTCCTGAACCTTAAAATTTATATGGATTTTTATTACTGTCTTACAGAAGTCCATTTTTATTATTTTCTGGAACAACAATAAAAAAAACATACTGAACATCCTTGAAAGTTGGGCAAAAAATGAGGAATTCCTTAGAACTATATAGAAGCCAAAGGACAGCCTATGTTTCAAATTCTCCCAAACATTATTATTTAATAGTTGCTCTTTCAACACATAAATCCATGGCAAAATCAAAAGTATGAATGTTGGGAGGATACAGCAACCTCATCTTTTCTCTCTTTCTTAAACATCTATTTGCTGTTTCTGAAGAGTTGATGGTGCATTAAATCAATATTGTCAAAATTAGTGTTTAATTTATTGTTTTATACATGTAGCATCCAGTATAGTGCCTAAATTGTTTTTGTCAAATTTAGATTCACAGAAATGACGTGCATATAACTGGTTAAAGTTTTGCTTGACAATTCTTCAGTTTCATGATAATAGATAAGCTGAGGAAATTAATTGTATTAGAGCTTCTGGTCTAGCAAATGAATCAGGTAGCAAGGTCTTGGATCCGGGATGTTTTATTCACTGCTTTCTCAGATTTTCCAAAAAACCCTGATTCATTCCCCATCGTTGCCAATGACAGAGTCAACTGGGGACAGTCAGCCTCCAATGTTAATTCAGGGAAATTACAAAATTCCCGCTAATAAAAAGCATTTTGATAACAAATAGCCAATTCTCACACTTTCAGAGGTTGCTTGCTTGCATTTCAATTTGGGAGAGTGACTTCACAATGAATATTAATGAAGATCATTTTTTTTTTTCAAATTGGTTTTTCATTGCTAAGTTTGTAGAACTAAAGCACCACTGACACTCACCCTTGGAAGGCACTGCACTGAAGAGTAACCCTGTGAATTTGGCAATTTCACTGCAGACACCCAACATTAATATATAAGCACTAAAGCAATAGACCACGATAAAGTACATGTATAAAAACACCAACACACTTGTTCATTGATGTAATCTTTTAATTAAATTCATGAATGATACCGTCAAGAGATACATTCGATTAAAATAAACTTCTTGTGACTACATGTAAATAAATTCTTTAAAAGGTCGAGACATCTTGCTGTAAAGAAGTCACAAAGACCCAAGCTTTGCGAGTATCTACAATTCTGTCACGGTATCAAAAGCTTGCGGAAATCTTGTCAAAGTCAATATGTACACATGCTGGTTCCCAAATTGATTTAAAAAGTTCACATTGTCTGTCAAAGATACTTCATCTGCTAGATGTGTTAAACTGCATAAAGTAGGCTGCTGTTGGAATGTTGGTGTAAACTTCCTTGTCAATGTACTCAAGTCTGCAAGGAAAATAACAATAAGGTCAACTACATTTAGCATTGTAATCTATTGAGTCCTTTCTTGGTACATATTTAATGTTCAGTCAGGCCTCAGAATGTATCTATAGTTATTATTCAACACCTTCTTGAACAGTCCTGATCAAAAGGAAAACAAATTAAATTAAAGTTGTGTCAAAAGGTGGAAATAATAATGAGGATCAGACTTGCATATCTCAAAATTCCTGCAAATATTTTAGGCCCCGAAAATCTCATTATACATGTACAATTACATGTATGGCCATTAATAAGACACTAAAGTTTTTTTAAAAAAAGAAATGTTGAAATTTTTATAAGATTCAACAAATATCAATTGGGTTATAATTATTAGTTTGCACAAAAAACTTAATCAGCCATTACATCAAGGATTTTTAAAAAAACAGATACTTTCTGTACCCAAAAACTCTTCGGAAGTTTTGAGAAACACATGCCTTACGCCTGGTAAGAGGAACATTGACTGTGCATCAGAATAGGCAAAGGAACCAGATTTTCGGTCCTCACTACAATAAAACAAGCAGTTTCCTTTGCTTTCACCACAGACAGTTGCTCGTAGAAAAATCTTTGTAAATTTATCCAGTTTAAAGAACTTACTTTGCTTGTTGTTCAGCCGATAGCCTTCTGTTCTCATCAGCCTGATCTCTTTCAATCTCTTTCTTCTTTCTTTCTATACTGCGCTCAGCTAGGATTCCTGCCTTGGCTTGTGTCAGCCGCAGTCTGTTGTACTCCTTCTCTTGTTCCTCTTCTTGCTGTTTAAGTCTCTGTGAAATGAGGGAAAGCACAAATGAAACAATCTGAGTTGTAGTCAATTGGTACTCGGTTTTTCCGTGTTTCTAGTTATCTACTACTACATTACAGTTTACAGATGTATTACAGTTTGTATAAATATACAATTTTTGTTTCTGTTTCTTCAACCACTCTCCATCAAGGTTCTTATGTGAAGTGGTTCTGAATTCAGAAAGGTTCAGGTTTTCTCCAAAAGAAAAGGGGGTTTTTATGACGGGCAACAGGCATGCATTTTTAAGACAATTGATTGACAATGATCAAGTGTTTATATGAATAAACGGGGACTGGTGATGTCATTACACTGGGCTCTACCCAGTGCAGCAGTCAGTTTTCCTATTTAAAAAACAGAGAATGATTCTTTGTTTATTGGTACTACGATAGGGGAAACCCTAAACATACTGACAGTAACATTTACCAACTGACAGTATCTCACCTCTTTCTCTTCAATCTGTGCCTGTTGAATGCGCCTTATTTCAGCGAGCTGTGCTGGACTCATTCCCTTCCAACGATCAGTGATCACCCTGTGTGGTCCGAACGCACTCTGAGCTACATCAGGATTTTCTGTAAGCATGTCGCCAAACACATGATTAGAAATTTCAGTAAAGTTATCGTCCTGCTCCTGCCGTTTCTCAGCATCTTCCTTGGCCTGTCTCTCTCTGGCTAAAGCTTCATTCATATCTTTAGTTGCCATGTTGATGGCACGACGACAATCTGCTTCTGCTTGTGCAAGTTCACAAGCCCTTTGATCCATTTCCCTGGCTTTTAATTCATGTAAGTGGTCTGCATACTTCTGATTTGCATCAGCCTGATTCTTCTCATTTGTCTGCTGTTTCATCCATTCACTGCAAATTATTAAACATATTTGCAACATAAATATCTTTATTAATGCTCCAGAAGACATAATTTTGTAAGTGCATGTTGATTCAGAAAATTTTGATACACACCTTGCATGGACCACCGTGCAATCTTAATGGTGAATCCCTTCCCCTCCCCCCAGGGAAATTCCATTATTTCTCTTCATACTTTCCTATGATGCATTGGTTTTAGAGCCTCACTCCTCATCAGAATTTTCAATGAATTTTCATTTATTCTTTCCTTGATAATGACGTCATGAGGTCGCCAAAACATCGGACCTTTATATCGTTAGTTTTTACTTGTTTATGTACCTTCTATGAGGAATTGGGGGTATGAACTTTTTTGGGAAATTCAAAATTTGTCATTGATTCCCTTTCCTTCTTGCTCTGTTAGGGAAACCTGAAGTCTTGTTTTGATAATTATTATAAATTAGTAGCTATTGTTTGGGAAATGAGCTAATACCCTCCTTAAGCTGCAGTGTATAATTTGTCAATTTGTCATCAAACGTTAATTGGGTGGTTCAGCCTTTTGACTGTGTTAATTCATTCTTTTGCTAACTTTTCTCCAAGCTACTGTAGTTTACAGTATTTCCTTCTTTTTGGCACTTTTACTGGAGGCTGAAAGGATTTATGTTCATAGCTCATGCCACTTAATTATCCTGACAACCTTTTAACCAGACATTAAAAGGAGGCATCTCTGTAAATATTTTCAATAAGACTGTAGGTAAATTTGCAATAAATTTCTTTCCAAAGGTAGCTGATAGCCTATCCATAAGATCAGCCTCAGGGCACCCTTCTGAAAAAAACCTTGCTATTGACGGCTAGAAATTTAATTAACTCAGAATTCTGCCCACACTCACCGTGCCTGCTCCTGTTGTAGCTTTTCTCTGGACTTGCCATTCAAATCTTCACCAACAAACTTCTGAAGTGAAGATACACCACATCGTGGGTCATCATCTGATACTCTAGCTGGCTTGTCTTTCTTCAAAGCATCAGGATCATTCAGATCAAACTCGCGTCGACCGTCTGGCTGTTGGTGTGACTGGCGAAACTCATTTACTGCCTTGTTCAGTTCACGGATGTCATGTTCCTGACGCTTCTGAAGCAGGACACTGATCTTGTCATTCCTCGTCATGTCAGCAGCTACAAACATTGCAAACAAGGAGGCCAAAGTATTAGTGTAATTCAAGTTACAAATTTAGCCAAACAAATAAATGAAACAAATGGTCGACTTTCGGAGGTTCCTTCCTTTTTCTGTTCCAACTGGTCAAAATGGAAATATCAACTTTCCTTTTAAACAAAATTTTCATTTCAACTTTGTTGTCTTCTTATCCCATCATTTGCGCCATCATGTCAATTATTTGTTATCTACCAATGAGATTGCAAGTTTGGCCATGGTACGAATGGATGTAATATAAAAGCCGTTCTGTTTCTCACGGAACGTACAATTTTGGTTGAATGGAAAGCAGCCCAGATTTTAAATTCACTTTTATAAGCTTACATATAAGTGTATGCTTATAATAATGCCAAAAGGGGATCATGCACAGTGGAAAGTTAAATCCAACAACGCTGGCGCCAACTCAGAAAGAGAACACTGGGATATCGATGAAAATTGATGCTTTTGGAATAGGGGTCGCCTCAATCATCTCCAGTCGTCTGACAGTTGTTTCCATCTTGTTTCCATTTTGATCGGTTCTACAGCGATCGCAGTCGATCGTTAACACTGCCCCTATCGCTTTTGACAACATAGTTTGAAACAATCGGGGATATCTGAATGGTCATAAGGAACCTTGGGCGTAATCACATCTCATAAACACAGACTGAACCTTACCGAAAGCATTATGTCGCCTCTGCTCTTCAACTTCGCGTCGTGTACGATCATCTACTTGTTCATTCAATGCTTGCAAGTCGATCTAACGTAAATAACATTATTACAAACTCTTACTCTCTGAAGCAATTGTCAAGAAGAACGATCATACAACCTACAGGTGGTTCGGTTATTTACCGAGAACATGGGAAGCTAAAACTTTACGATAAAATCAGTGCAAAATTGCTTGGGTTGTATAAAATAAACGAGCGACATATATAAGAAATTAAGCCACTTTTATGTCACTATAATTAACCCTAAGTTATCAGTGCTCAGTACAAGCACTTTGTAGAAAAGAAGACCCGAAACCTTACCCCAATGGTTCGAACCCGCGCGTTGAAAATTCGACTTTGTCGCTGCAATTCTCGATTGCGCCGCCTTTCTATGGCGGCCGTCTCCTTCATGTCGATCGGAAGATCGAGTTTATACATTTTTGCCTTTCACTGAAGATTTTTCACTGTGCTAAAATAAAGCTAGATGTTCTGTTCTTTAGCTGTTTCTACAGCAAACTGTGTTGTTGGCTGCCTTTTGTAATCAGTTCCTTCGCTTTGTACGGTTGCTAAGGGAACACTGAAAAACACCATCATGCTTTGCGTGTAGTTTAACTCGCCTCAGTCCTAAACCGGTTTAGAAAGGAAATGAGGAGGGAAGACTGGGAATTAGTTCTTCCAGTTCTTCCACAATTTTTTATCCATTTTCTTATTTATTTATTATTATTATTTTTTTATTTAATTTAATTTTTTTTTTGGAGGATGAAAGCAAAAAACTTGAAAGCCAATTTTCAAAGTTGATCTATCATTTATCATATGCATTCTGTACGGCCGAAATTTTCAGGGAGAATATTTAACAATTATTCCATGAGCGTGCGTTGGATATGAGATGGTAAATAGCCAACGAGGTGCGAAGCGCCGAGTTGGCTATAACTAATCTCATATCCAACAAGCGCGAATGGAGTAATTGTTTTATTAAATTCTCCGCGTTTGGACATTGCTGTTGAAGTTTACTGAATTTTTATATTTTAAGAAAAAATTTCTTTCAAATTTAAACGATCGGATGTTGAGGCAACCTCCGACCAAAGCGCGTGAAACCAAATGATCACATGACACGCGCAGCGCTTTGCAAACGGAGTTGAATGAAAAATCGAAAGCGAAGAAAATCGGACACAGTCGGACATCTAAAATTCAAGAAACGTTTAAATGTACGAATTATAACCTTTCTGAGACTAGCATTCAAGTGCTTTTGAAGTTCCAGCTCATCGAGAAGCGTAATAGTTGTGCACATTTGAGCAGATGTTCTGCTGTGTGGTGCCGAGCGAAAAAAACATAAAGGCAGGCATGAAGCTCTTCCTGAGAAATTTCTTCGATTGGCTTTAACCTCTTACCGCCAGGATTTGCAAGCCATCCTGAAATTTTTGAAGGTAACCGGTTGTTATTGTTGTTGTTATGTGATCTAAAAAATCGTAAAATCTTGCAATTTTGAAGATTTTAAAGGAAAGTTCAGAGATACGTACCATTAAATAGTGTCATACCGAACTTTGTGGCTTTTATTGTTGTTATTTTGAGATGGCATTGTTTGGTATTTCTTTCTTTTCCTTTTTTTTTTTTTTTTGCTACATTTTTCCAAAGAAACTTTTGTTTCCCGCCGAAAAAAAAATTAGCTTAGCGACACCTGGGGCTTTCGTTTTCCATATAAGGTCAAACTACGGTAAATGAGCTGATAACCGAGATTTAGTGAACCAATCAGAACGCTAGAAATGCAATATCCGAGGCTGAGAATTTAATAATTAACAATTAGATTATGAGCTCGAGATTTCTATCGCGTGATAGTTGATGAGGGCGAAGCCCGAATCAACTATCACGCATAGAAATCGAGAGCGAATAATCTAATTGTTTTAGTATAAATCTACTAGTCGTTCAAAACTAAACAAGTAAATTATCTATTTCCTCATCGCAGACACTTCGAAAACGCGAAGAGGCGGCCGCCATTTTGTTGAAAATTGCTACTCACTATCTATCACAGAATAGATAGCGAGTAGCGTAGCCAATCAGAGAACGGCATTCGTGATAGAACACTAGTAGATTTATACTAACATTCATTATAAAGTCAAGAGAATAAAGTTGAACTATTCGATAGGTTTCTGGATTAAACATTGTCGCACTTTATAGTCTCCTGGATAAACGCGATTTTGGATCACTTCTCTTCAATAAACAAAGATTTTTATCCCAAATTTTCTCAAAATAAAAAAATAATCGCGTTGTCTTTTTCATGTCACGTCCCTGAGTGCATTTTTGGGCATCTTGACCCAATCTGTTGCAACGTTTATAGAAACCACGGGAAATGTCGCTTTTCTGGGAAGTTGGGTGAAGATTTGAAGGTGGGGGCGGAGCAGGTCGGTTGATATGGGCCATTTGGGGGGAGGGGTTGGAGACAGTGGCACCAAAGAAAAACTCTCCAGATTTCTGATTTCTAGTGGGGTTAGGGGGGGGGGGGGGGAGGGGAGGAGGCTACACCTCTGGAGTATTGATTTGGCAGGATATTTCAGTATTTTGAAAAAAAAAAGGTCACCCGATCAGCAATGCAACCGAAGGCAAAGCTCACCGAAACGCAAAGAAATTCAATTTAATTTGATAGCATACATCTCTGAGAACTGCTGATGTCAATCTTCCAGTTGAAACCTTTCCTTGAGTTTTTTTTTTTTTTTTTTTTGAGTTGAATCAACAAAAAGTGGGTTTGTTCACAAATGTCAGCTTAGAATATCTTGAGTAAACTGAACTCCTTTAACAGCTATAACGCCATATTTATTCAGGATAGCTTTTTCGCTTCAGCGGAGAAAACTAGATACAAGAAAGGCAAAGTAAAAGCAATTTTCTTTCAATAGCTTTTTTTTTATTCAAAAACAAAAACCTCTTGCCTTATGTGTTATGTTAAACAATCAACTGAGAAAAAATAAATTCAGTCATTTCTTCCTTACGTGCGAAAAAGACTTTAGACGTCATGTATGACTAAATGATTTATATGTTTACTTGCAGGTGAATAGAAATCCTCCCTGTTTGAAACTATTACCGAAATAACTTCAAAATAAAGTGAGACTACCCGATGTGATTAAGATAATTCACCGCAAGCCATGCAGTTTTTCCTTAGTGTTAGAACAATAGTAGTTTCTAAGCTACCAATAGTTCGGCAATTAATTTTTGGCAACTTATTTACCTTTGATAGACGTTAACAAACCCTGGGTTTTATTTTAACCTTGATTGTGCAGCTGTAACTTCGTTTCCGTTGTATTGTCTTTCACTCATTGCCGTCTGAAAGAAAATAGTACTTTAGGTTTTGAGCCCGGCAGTGGTCGAGGGTTCAAAATTTAGCGAGGCTTGCTGTGTTTAACTCTTGTTTGCCTAAGCGTAAGGCAAACGGGAAAATTTGCATATCATCTGTTGACGCTCCTTTGAAATTCAAATTTCAAGCCACTGCGACGTGTCAAAATTATCCAATAGCAGACAGCGCTTGGCCTCCTTAACTCACGACTTGGACGTCTTTTAAAGCGAAGATTTGTCCGATAGGAGGAACATCGGACAGGTGAAATAGCAAAAAGTTCCCAAGAAAAATTTGCTCATGGTTTAAAACGCTATCTGTCAGCACAAAAGATGGGCACTTCTACAATATCTACGCGTGGAGCGTATTTCCTCGCAGCTTGCTTTTCTACCTTTTTCGCCGCCAGCAATTCCATGGCTCGTAAGTATAGAGGCAGCAAGTTTGTTTCTCTATTTAATCCTCGACGGACATTAGCGAAACTTTTCGATTAATCCATGACCGCAGACCGCTTTAATTTAACGACCACTCAGTTGCGCTCTTTATTTCACACCGATTCTGAATACGGAAACGAGGAAAGTAAGAATTGCAACGATAGTTACGAAATACGAAAGAAATTGACATGTAATCAATTGGAGCTTTGTATAGAAGACGATTGAACGAAATTTCGAATAGAAACCATGCTGTAGTTAACCTCGGTTCAGTATAGAAACATGGTTATGACACGAAACAACTGCTGCTTGTAACATATTTCATTTAGCACTGTGGTCTATGCACAAGAATACCCCTCTTTGCATTTACATTGATGCGAAAACAACAGCTGTTTTTGTCTAACGCGTGAAAATTAATTTGCTTCCTAACTTGCCCGTTTCCAAGCACATCTGAATATGTGTTTCGTGGACTAGATTTGTGTAGCAATAAATCCACAGTTTCTTTTCGTTCGTCTTTAGGCTTTATCGTATGTATTTTTTCTAACTTTTCATACGATGGTTTGAAAGGTTACAAGGATGTCGGTCGTATGATATATAACCCGGTCTAAATTTTCTTGCCATACGTTGCTAATGAGGCAAGGAAGCCCCGAGATGTTGTTGTGTAGTATTATTTAGAGGTAACGGTTAAAACGACTTTTTCCCTGGAGGTTGGTTGTAAGCTTAAAATTTTCCATACGCTTTAATGCCAGCTGTGAAGTGCATCCAATATGAAAAATGTAAAATTAAAAGTAGTTCTTACCAGTATACTCTGCTTGTTTACTTTGAATTTGCTTTCAACGCCTTAGTACAAAATTCATTTATTTCAATTGTCATGCAATCAGTACGACGGAAATTTCTTCAAAAGGTTATAAATATATCCGTGCAATCCGTCAAAGTTCTCCACCGAAATGAAACTTACACCGTTATATATTTGTGTTTGAGTATCGGAGAAGCACATCAGAAGACCCCAGTAGAAATTATTGTTTGTTAAGGTAAATAGCTTACGGAGCCTAAAAATCGCACCACCTTTTCTTTGCATTCGTGAGTTTTGTCCTTGGAAGTTATTCATCAGTATTCTACCCTGAAATGAAACTTATACCGCTATACATTTGAGGTTGAGTATCAGAGAAACACATTACGGAAAGCGAAAAGAAACCGGCCTTGCTAACACTATAACAGGTTACTTAGTCAGCAAGAATAGAAACATTTTTTTTTTTTTGTCTGTTTTCATTTTGCTTTGGTTTTGGTTCAGTTGCATCCGTAATTTTTTACAACCTGTTTAAATGTTTCAGATAAAATTCTAATCGAATTGATATCCCTGGTTGACTGCTGTAGTGCTTTTTTCAGTGTAGCTTATTGGAAATGGAGTGACAGTGAGTTGACTAAAACAAAATACTCTAACAATAGCCGTCGAAAACAATTTTCACTTTTATTACTTTGTTACTCGATTTGGACAAAACGCAATGCACTCTCCTGGAAGAGCAAGTGTCTTCCTCATGCAATTAATTTGAGGTGTAGAGCCTCCATAGTTTGTTAGATGCGTCGAAAGAATACAGTTCACGGTCAATTTAGTTTACACCGGGACACTCTTCGTTGCGGGACGAAGAATCCCTTCAGTATCCTCGCAAACCCAAGGGCAGACAGAAAGAGACATTGCAATGATCTTAACCTTACAAATGAAACATCAAAAGTTTTATTTTTCTCATATCCATGACGATTCTTTGCTTTTAAACCAAATAAGCCGGCACAGCAATGCCAGCTCAGTTCCCTGTCAGGTATTCGGAATATTACGCCATCGACACCAAATATCTCAAAATTTTATTTTTCTTTGTCCAAAGTGTACGCGACAATTAATACCCTGAACGTACAACGTTTGTAAAACCTCAAAATTGTGCAATATTTTCAGCGTCAATATATTAGTTTTTCCTGGAGATTAAGATCGATGAGATGGTTGCAATTATGTGTAAGGAAACTCGTATCGAACGAAAACTGAAATCGGGGAATGGTGAACGTAGACAAATAGAAACTATACTCTTTTTTAGTTGCAAAGCGTGTAATTTCAGTTATAGTTGCTTGATGAAAAAAAAATTCAAATATTATTTTTGTACACGGCTTTGACCTTTTAGCGAGCTCACGGTCTTAAAATATTGCGATAAAAAAATTTTTAAGTTATAACTTTCTTTGTCGATTTACAGGTGTCTAAAAACGTTACCGATAGGACAGTAGGCACGTCCAATACAATGACAGGCTCATAAAGACTGACGTGGTATAGTTTTAAAGTCAAACTCCGTTGGAAACTTGTTTGAAGTGGACAGAGCATTGTTTGAACAACATTTATCTGTCTGTCAAAATTTTCCAATTAACTACCAGCAGTTTGGCAATACTTCCAAAGCTGGTTTTGATACTGGAACAAAGTTGTCCGTCTTTTGATTTTCGATGCAGTGGATTCAATCTAGTTGGTAAATATAACCAGGTCTGTTTATTTCTATTTAGCAATTTACTGATTTATGTGCAAGATAGAAGAAACTGCCTTGACAGTTGATTAGCAGCTTGACACACCGGTCCTATTAACGAGAGTAAAGATTGACCGGAGAGTCGACTAACTTTGACAAGAGTTAACCAGTATTTGAGACTAAAAACTCTTTACAATCGCTCCACCTGCAAGTCCTCTTGTCGACACTTACTTCGTTCTCAAGAAAGCTGTGCTGAATTTTTTTTTGGCCCAAAATTCAGTTTCTTGTTGAGACAATCTTGACTCAAGATCTGTTCAGATCACGCCATTCGGCCTGACATTTTGCACCAATAATTCTCATGCCCTGTCATGCATTAACTCCCACGCGATTTGCGGCCTCAAAGAGCTCGAATTCTCATCGATTCTTTCTCGTTTCACATTTATCTACATACAGCTCGATTCTAATTATAAGGCAGTGCTGTCGTGCCCAAAAACAGCGATAATCGTCATAAGTTATAAGTTGTTCAGCCGATAACGGTACGGCTTTCAATCCGGCATGAGTTCTTCCCGATTTCTTTCTCTTGCTCTACCTTCGTTTACATGAACCCGGCCAGAAACTCTCATATCGGTATCTGCACTGGATCGCTATATTAACATTCCGGTACGAAAACACTTGCCATTTTCATGTAAACCTGGAGTAAACTCACACCAGCACAATGAAAACATTGTCCAGCTTAGACTAGAATTAGACAGCAGTCTGACTAGATCATCTGGCTCTGTTTCTAAAGACAAGAATATCGCCAATCAGCCAATAAAATTCACTCATTACAGAGCCAAACGCCGGTCCGTACAAATGGAGAAAATTTATCCGTGCAAGGGTCGATCGGTCCCTAGAATCAATTTTGACACCGCGTGCCCAAATGTTTGTCTTCATTTCCCCGTCAATTGTGAGTCCTGCTGTCTAGCCCGCTAAGAAATATTGTTGGGGAAAAACTGGTTATTGTACATTAAGGCGGCACAGCTGGCAAACATGTTCCAGAGGCAATATTTGCTCAGCAATGTTTATGACCGTTGATTCCAATGACACTTTCTTGCTTCTGAGTCGCCAACTTGCATACGGATCATGACCTCGTAGAGCTGTTCTCATAAGAGTATATCCTAGGCCAGAGTCAGGCCTTTGAGGCTCTCATTGAATTGGATATCTTTATTTTCCTCTGTCTTTGATTGTAATAAATATAATCCCGCCTAGATTAGCTCTCGCTACCTACAGGCCGTCTAAATAGACTTTGAATAACTTTGAATTTGTCGGGCCAGAGCTGGTGGCCTTTTACTGAAGCTGATCAAAACTTTAGAATATCTTTCTACCGGTATCGCTTATTCTTCCTCAGTTATTGACAGCTGTTGCTTTCGTTTGGTAGTTTTGTTTTACTTTTCAACACGCTTTCTTTTAATCTAGACGCCGCCTGTGTAAATGAATTCCAAGCAGACTGTGATGATGGCCAATCCGGAGGATTGCATCACGTTATGAGACGGTCCATTCATAGTGTAAGTTACTTCACTTTCGTGTAATCTTGCAAAGTTTTTCTTTATTTGTTTAGAAGAAAGGTTTTGCTTATACGAATGATTATACAAAGCGGAGTAGTTCAAGAAAAGAAATTAGAGAGGTTCAGAATCGCTTTTATGAATAGCATACTTTGTAACACTTATCTCAAGACCGTTTGTCCGCCATTTGAAGTTCAAACATAAGAGCTATGGGAATGAAACTCGCTGGTCGGGTTAACACCCTTTGCTTCTACAAAACGTTAACCTTAGCCAGTGCGATTAAGCGCCGTAGTCCTCTTTTGACTCTTCAATTGGAAATTGTGAAAATATCTACATTTGGCCACATCTGAGCGGCGGTCAGACGTAGAGATACTTCGGACCAGAGACTTTTAGAGACTTCTAGTCTCATCCGTTTAACCTGCAGTAGTGTATCAGTACAAAGAAGATGGCTTAATCATCAGCAAAACACGAAGAGACTCCAACTGAGCTTTTGGAGCTTCCCCGACTTCCTTTTTCAGTGGTGTGATATGAAGACTCGTCTTCATACCGAGGATACTACTGTTTTTGTTTTGTTTCACTATAAAATCCAAGCAGGGATCAGTTTCTGTGAATCTGGTCAGATAATGGATAGTCTAGAGGTGATTAAACACGGAGACGCACTATAAAAGGAAACTTGGCCTGTACCCAAACAACCCGTTATTTCATTGTACGGATACTGAGCTGTGAACATCGCAGATTCCGTGCGGCAAGATACAATAGAATATTGGCAGAATAGATTTAAAATTCGTATGGGTGTTTGCTTCCTGAATAAAGCTTCAGATTTGCTAATTTGTTTTCGCGGTTCAGTTACAATATATGTTGTCCAAAATATTTTTTTAACAGCTTAGGTTACTTTTTCAAGACACGTTTCGACTTGTTTCTTAAAAAACCGATGCCACAACGTTTACTTCCTATTTGCTCACTATGTCCGCCATCCCTAATGCGACGTTGAAGGGGTAACTGTGTGACAAAGGTGGCGAGAGCTATCCCTTTTAAAGTGAGGGTTCCTCTTCAAATGTATTATCCTATTCTGTTTCAGTCCTGGCAAAGCTCAAAATCTCTCAAAGCAGATTTCATCCCAGTGGTGCATAATGTCACCTACTACAACACTGGTGACGAGATCACATTTCGCCTCAACCTGACGCATAACCAATCAGCGTCCGTCGACATAATAAAAAACATAAAGGTAGTCCTCTCGTCCCAGTATCTCACGCCGGTTGCAAACTCCCTGCAAGCAGAGGTGGGCAATTTCAGCGGCGCATCCGACAACTCAAGTGCCATTTCCTTCGACATAGCAGCCCTAACACAACCAGATTTGGTGTCCGTCACTTTCAAGGCCACAGTTACAGCCGAAATCTATCCTTTGGCGAATCTATATTTTACCGTACTGGTGTGGGGTCAAGATAACAGCAACAATTATTTCTATCATGGACCAACCCCCTCGCTGCCGACATTGTACGCCGTGTTTCCAGCGGTTTCACTGACCAGAACCTCGTACGATTGTAAGTATCAGTTATTCCTCTTGTAAGCATCATCAATGTGTCTTTGTGGCTCAACAACAAGCGGCTATCACAAATCATAGGAGCATTTTCAAAGTCTTGAATGAATGCGAAAATTGTGAGCTCATCTTCCCTTGTTTCTTTTTGTCCCAATCAATCAATCAATCAATCAATCAATCAATCAATCAATCAATCAATCAATCAATCAATCAACCAATCAATCAATCAATCAATCAATCAATCAGTCCGTCAGTCAGTCCGTCAGTCAGTCAGTGAATTTATCAATCAATCAATCAGTCAGTCAGTCAGTCAGTCAGTCAGTCAGTCAGTCAATCAATCAATCAATCAATCAATCAATCAATAAATCAATCAGTTAGTCAACAACTTTATTAGTGTGTCAAACTTCCGAGCTTGCCAACAAGGCTTTCTAATCGGGGACATCCACAGAATAAAAATACAATAATTCAATGTCCATACAGAATTTTAAATAGTTTATTATGATAAAATACTAACGTTGATGCGGTCTTAATTATTTGATTACCGTAAAGAGCTCTTGACTATTATTTTTAACAAAACTTGAACTTGCTTATCCAAGAAATTCTACCTCAGCTCACAAATGATTTTAAAAACATAGAAGTAACGAGTCAGTATCACAAATGTCGTTGTTGGGAACTTGGCACTATGATATGATGGTGCGACTTATTTTTTTTGGAATATTTCTTTTGTATTTTTCTAAAATGGATGAGGAGGGGGGATCTTTAAATCTGACCCTCATATGGGTGGCTGTAGAGTTTTTTTATGGAATTTAGTTTAACGGCAAACACAAATATATACCCAGTTAATAAACTCTAAGCAATACTTTTCAAGAAGTTTAATGCGCAATTCATCTTAAATTTTACTCATGTTCATTTTTCAGACTTGTGGGTGGGAAATACGACAGGTTATACCATGACCATTACCATGCCTACACTGAACTTCTCGCTGTTGGTGGAAATAACTACAAACATCAATGATTTTTCCTTCATGGAGCTGCACAATGTACAAGTGAGGAACGTGGGAAGTAACATCAAGACTAAGGACGGAGGTGTTACTCCATCGTACGATTCCAGCGAGGAAGTGCCTTTCAATGATCGCGCTGTTTTGGATTTTGGAAACTTGACTGTAAGTGAGATCTACTTTGTTTAATTTCGTTGAGATCTACTTTGTTTAATTTCATTGTGACATCGTTGACCATTTTAACAAAATCCAAGAACTGGAGGCCAAGCGTCTTTTGTTAAAATGCTAAAAAATCTACGCTATAGGAAAGTACTACTCAGTAGCTTACACTGATTGAATGGTCCCACTTCAGGATTTGATCGGCGCGCGGACTCAAAAGTAGAAACCATCTTGCACAACTTTTATTAATTTTAACACCACCACAGGAAAGTACTGCTCAGTAGCTTTCATTTGAATTGGAGTTACAATTAGTAGGATTCCAAGGCACAGATTCAAACGTTAGAGCCACGTTGTACAGCATTTTAAACAACACCACAGGAACGTATTGTTCAAATCAATATAGATATAGTCCCTTGGATTTTGCTCATGGACTTCAGATTTAGTGGTTTGCTCAATAGGAAGCTAGGTTGAGGCAGATCTGTTATCGTCTGATAACCGTCTGGCGATTTTGTACGTGTTTTGTCCAGTGAGGACACGAAGAAATTAATCGGCGGGTTATAAGTTTAATTAGAAGCTTGTCTCAGTGTTTAGATCACGTCACTGGGTATGCAGGGCCTCTAACAGCCTTGTTTCCACAGCCCCCTGACTTTGAATACACAAGTCGGACAGGCTTGAGACAAGAAAGTTTACCTTCTGTGCGCTAAGCAACGAATATTTTCAGCAACAACTCAAACCATTGTATAGCTGCCATCTTGGATCATCACGTTCAAGAGTTTTTTTTTTTTTTTTTTTTTTACTAAATTTTAGTTATTATTCTTTGCCACCAGAGTGTTTACAATGATATAGTAAATTATTTAATATAGTTAAGGGCAAAGTTACAAGTAAATAGTATAAATAATTTGCTAAAAGTTTGGGAATTAGAAGGAAATTAAAAGGAAAAAGGATTAAATCTTTCATCCGCGGTTGAAAATATATGTTTCATATATTCATATTCAAAATAAACTATGGCGAGGAGGTCCCCAGAACGGCATAAGGCTTATAGCGAAGGGACCTCCTCATGGTAGCTCAGCGTATTGAGAACGGCAATAAGATACCGGTAATTAATTATACAAATGTTAATAAGAATACAATAGATAGTTCAGTTAAATGAATAAATAGAAGACTGTTCAGTAACCACATTGCAGTCAGCTATAACTGAATTTAAGTGTTACGTATAGAACATGTTTCTTATTAAACATGCATGGTGTTAGAAAACGGAGTAGAGTATAATGCTACATTCATCCAAAATTGATGAAAATGTTTACTTAAACGGAGTATGACACACAAAAATTTCACAGTTTGTAAATTCACAAAGCGCGAGTGGAGCGGCTACAACTGTGGGAGCAGACTCTTAACCCAGGGTCGGTAGAACAGCTGCGATTTCAAACCGTGGCGTTGTCAAGCTAGCCTATTTTGAGCTTACTCTGAAAGTTCCATTTTGTTCTCTAAGGTTTCAGGCGGAGACACGGCTAGCAGGAAGATCATTATTGAATACAATGTCACCATCAGAGATAACCCTGACCTGGGAAACAACACCAAACACTGGGTAGGGGCAGGCATGCGCAGTGGCTATCAGATGCTGTGGGTGGGTCAAGAGGCCCTCTACGTTTACAAGGTGAGAAACATTTTGCCAACTTAGCTCGGATTGGCATATACCCCAAGTCCACTTGTACACTTGCAAAAACAGTCTGAGACTAATATTACAATTGCAGATCGAAGAAGCTAGTTGGATGAGATTACTCTTTTACAAATTTCGAAAACATAGTACGTCTAGATCTACAACGGCAAACGCTTGTACTACTGGCTAAGTCGAAAGATAAGTGAAATAATAAATCGCTCATTTTACCATTGCAAATTTTCCAGCAAGATTTTAGGCCAGACAGACGGGAATAGCTTGCTAATTAACCCTCCACAAATACCTTCATCCTCTCTTGCCCTCCATTAGAAATTATCAACAAATGCTTTAACTTCTGCTTATCATTATGACTCACTGTATATAAGCTAGGAATAATTCCTTATCTTTTTCAGCGAAAGAAACACTAAAGAGATTGAAAATCACCTTCCCCTCTCCCCACCCTCCCCGTATAGAGACGTTAGGTGTCGATAGTTTTTATCGTCCCTCGCGCGTGGCGTCTCGTCGCGCGGAAGGAGATTCTCGCGCGTTCTCGTGTTCATACATCCTTGAGAAAATAAGAGAATACTCTTAGTGTAAAAGGTATAAGTCTTGCTCTAACCAGCTTGTACAGTACAGCAACATTGCACAGTACAAACTGACTACCGACTCAAAACAGCCAAAGCATGCCTTCAAATACAAATAAGAAATTATTGTCCCGTTTTCTTCTAATAAAAGTTTAAAATTAAATTATATTTCCATCTGTTCTTATCATAAACAGAGTGAGCCATCCTTGACAGCAAACTTTACGACCCTCAATGAGACCTCAACTGAGCGATACTTTATCGGAGATAAGTTGCACGTAAACTGGGTTGTTCAACATACGTACAACACATCCTATGAAGTTGCCAAAAATGTGCGAATATCATTCTACTCCAACACGCTGAAGCTTTTACAAGGAACGTACGATGAATCAGACAACTCGACACAATCACTTACCATAAATGACGCTTTTCATTCGGGTGAAATTAACGTGTCAACGCTGACGAAAGGTATGTGATTTAAATTGACGACAACCTGACTAATCGCTGTTTTAACTTCGAAAATTGTTTTCTTTCGATCATAAAAGCACTGGGAAAAACTTAATGCACATTTCGGATGTTCCACGCTCAGTCACTTTGGTGATTTTGATGATCATAGAAAGTACTAAGAAAGAGAAACAAGCATCATCATGGCTGAGACACACTTGAAAAGAAAAGTCTAACCTGCCAGTATGATTATCAGACATGGTTATTGGCCAATGTTTTCATAGAAATATAAGATTGAAAAGTTTAGTATTCAAAGCTAACAAAAGTTGACTTCTTAGAAGAAACATTTATCACCAAAGACACTTACCGGGCCCTGTAAGTTACCGGGACTTTCGAGAAGTGGGCCCCTGAGTCCGGTACGAGATTAACTTCATCCCTGTCAACTTAAGCTCCTCAAGTCAAACCGTTAGCAAGCCTTTCAATGCGCAAGGGTTCTACAACTTGATGGCTTCTTCTTTTTTTTTAGGTCAGCAAGTCACTGGAAGTTTAATCCTGGAAGTCAGTGACAAAATCTCCCCGCTAGAGTCTCTGGATATCTTCCTGCAGCTTAAATACGAGAACGTGCGAGGAGTTGAAAAGCTTAACACTACCCACAAGCCTTCACCGCCTTATGTAGCTGGGGTGCCAGGCTTTTCCCTGAAAAATAACGCCTCAACCAATCAGATTCGAATCGGCGGACGCGCCAAGTTTTTCTTCAATATTCTGATGAAG
Organism: Pavona decussata; assembly: GCF_977016875.1. NCBI lineage: Eukaryota > Metazoa > Cnidaria > Anthozoa > Scleractinia > Agariciidae > Pavona > Pavona decussata. The sequence continues at coordinate 4,559,860 of NW_028145568.1, forward strand.
AAAATGTCTTCAACACTGAAAGTAGAGGTATGTATTGCAAACAAGATGCCGTGAAACCTGTATTAAGTGGACATCTTCGGAACCCTTGCTAGTGTCCGCGAAATACTAAGCGTGTGACAGACTAAAATCGTTCGGCCACACGGAAATAGCTCAAATTTTTCAGTTGATTTCTGAATGTCCTGAAAACATAGAATGCTTCTATTTCTCCGTTGTAGGCTGGAAAAAGTGTAAATAAGGCTAGGGACTGTAACGACGAAAGTCAATTATAGCTCCTTCAGATAAACAATTGTTTTTTTTTTGTACAATTCCTCGCAGGTTATCCTCCCAGTGAATGAGACATCAATCATGTCTCTCATTTCATTCAAAGTCAACTCAGTGGGTAAAAACATAAAAAACAACCCCGCGCTTAGCAAGGTAACGGCGCAACTAAACTCCACAGTCGGAGACCCGAAGCTTTACGATCGCGGCGTGATCGACTTCGGCTTGGTCGAAAATGACGTCGGAAATGTGGACCACCCCGATAACAAGATCATGATGGAGTTCGAGATCATTGTCAATGACCACGCGAACGTGACAAATGGTTCAAAGCACTGGGTAGGGGTTGGGGTTCGTGGCGGAAAGCGTATGATGTGGATTGGTGATTTTGCGCTGATCGCGGATGTTCCTGTGGACAGAAGACCGGTTTTAAAGGTTTTAGCGACTTGTGCTCTACCTGGCACTCAATTGGCTTGTAAAGATTCCACTAGTCTCAGAAGAAGGTGAATTCTTTAATTTTTGTGAAATATCTTTGTAATGTTGCATTCGTTACGTAACATTGCGGGAAGCGAACGCAATTTTTTTCTCGGAGAGTAGCTGGAACTGAGTTTAAAAAATATATATAAGTTCTTAGATGTTTTTTTTTGTGATAGAGAAAGATAATCAGAATTCTTTAAAAAAGAGTCGAACCTATGACCTTTCGATTTCTAGTTCAGATGCTCTAGCACTGAGCTACAGGAGAATTGTGAGAGCCTGTGTAAGAGCTAAGAACGTAACTGACCAGGTTCATGGGACAAATATCCTGAATACTGCAGAATACATTTGATATCCTATTACATAACTAACTAATTACTAATTACTAATTAGTTGATAATAAACTAGAAGTAAAGTAATGACTCGAACCAATCATTAGGCGCAAACACCGCATTGAGCTAATTAGAATTCGAAGCGAAAACTTGTGCCAAGCGCGGGAAAATGCGTGAGAACAAGTCACGACTGGTTTAAGTCCTGCTTCTGATTGGTTTAGAAAATGGCACTGTTTTTCTATAACCAATCATAGAGCGTGGTAAAGCTCAACCAAAGTAAATGAAAATTGCTTCCAAAACTAAATTGGAAATAGCTGGTTAACTTTGTGGGTACTTAACATTGACTATGTTTGAACAAAATCTGGTCAAATTCTTCTCCTCAGCTCCAAAGTGTATTTCAACGGAACGGTCTATCATGATCAAACTTCACAGCAATACGCAGACAACGTCAATGTATTCTGGATGATGCCACCATATGTGAATTTTTCGAAGCTTGATCATGATCCGGAATTGTCATACAAAAATACTCAGCAGGGACCGAAGTTTAGCGTGAGTATTACTCTGATACCGTTCAACAGGAAGTGCCGCGGGTTTTTTTTTTTTTTTTTTACCTATTTTGGGTTCACGCTGAACAGAAGAGTCAAATTGCTCTCCTGCCGCCTTTCCTTAGAGACGGAAATGAAAATGTCTCTTTGAACTTCCGGTAAATCAAGCAATTTTCGATGAGAATTTTTCTTTAACGCGAAGGTAAATTCGAAAAAGAAAACTAGATATGCATATTACATTGCATAAGCTTACTGCAGATAGAGTTTGAAGGGCGAAAAAAATGTTGAAAATTTGCCATTGCATTTACCTTTTTAAGGTATAGTGAAATAAGACCTTCACTTAGCTTCAAAATAATTCAAGAACAAAAAGAGGAATAAATCAACTCAATTCTTGAAAGGAACAACTTGTGATCTGTTCTATGGCATTTTGGAAACAAAAATGCGAGAACTTGAAAAACGTTAGCCTAACATTTTTCAAATTTCAATCCACACCGGCCTACTCTGTCTCTGGCCAGAGGCACTAATCAACAGTCCTATTGCACCGGGGTGATAAGTTGTAACAAAACTAGAGATTTATATTTTTGTTTAGAGAAGCATTTTTGGATTTTGTAGCGACACAAAATTTGCGTGATACTTCACGGCTGTTCCTGGGGCTACCCTTGGTAATAATGGCTTTGATCACCCTTACTTCTCCTCAAAGGCGTGGCAATGGCGTGCGAAACAAACGCTTATATGTCTTGATAGTAGCACATTTACATCATCTTTGACAGCTCTTTAACGTGCATAAAAGGTGCTACACCTTTTGTGCGCGTGAAATATATTTTTGTACAAGCCAAACAAACATTTGACAACACTTTTTCCTTGCCTTTAATCTCGATCAAAACGCGCAATACAATCTAAAGAAATCACCTTCAGTTGAAAAGCAGTACATATAAAATTAGTCAGTGAATTTAATGAAATGAAGAGGAACAAAAGGTAGAATAAAAGAAGGATGGATGGGAGAATTGGACCGGCAAACAATGAATGAACGAGTTGGAACAAGCGACCAGGGAAACGATAAAAAGTTGTTCTTGTTTTCGTCTAAAGGAAAATATTTTCTATTTCTAGTTTAACAAAAGGCTGCATTTCTTGGACCGACTGTCGTTCTCTGTGGAGGGGAATCTGGACCCTGATGGTTTAATGCCCCCAGGGGATAATTACGCAGTGTCTCCGATACAACTGTCCTACAGTCCGTACAGTATGTCAGCGGTGTTTGGAGCTCCACTCGTCCCAGTCTCCCTTAAGTTCACGTCACCAGGTAAGGTCGACGAGTGCGTGTGATTTGGGTGATAGCAGGGTAAAAGCGGGTTGAAACGGGCTAGTTATGAGGTAATGGCGTTTCCCATGCAGTTATAATCAGTTAAGAAACAGAGTGGTTTTCCGTTCTGAGATAGCACGGAATACTTCTTAGATTGCAATGACAACAATAATTTGCATTCTGAAATTTATTAACGCATTCAGGATTTTAGGAAGAGAAGATATCTTAATGTTTACGTCATACTAGCCTGTTAGTGCTTTGTTCCACTTCGAGGTGTTTTTCGTAGGCTAAAATTATATTCGAAGACAAGCAGTTGATGCAAACCTGTTGCCTAACGTCTACAATTGCTTAGGAGGAGGAAAATTAAAGGCAGAAAAAATGATTGAATCATAATAACTTCACAACGATTGACACATACATCTTTATCCAAAGTTTAACTGCAATATCGAAGGAAGGACAGACAACTAACTTTTATATCTCAATTTGATTTACTTCAAATCTTTCAGGTAATGGTGCTCCTGAGATGACGTCTTCACGTTTGCCTGGTACGTCAACACAATGACCACTCTCATGAACTTAGTCTTTCAGCTTTCATTAGAACACCGTTGATCGGACTAACTGAATGATTACATGACTCAGACTAGCTGGTTGAGTGATGGACTGACCGACTGATTAGCTGACTGAGTGGCTTTCTGAATGGTGGACGGATGAGTGTCTGGCCTGATTGACTAAGTGACTGACTGACTTTAATAACTAACTAACTACAGTCGATTCCCGATAACTCGAACCTTCAAGGGAAATTGAAAAAGGTTCCAGTTATCGAGGGTAAAATTATATAGAAAATGACCTGAAAAGAAAGGAAAATTGGTTCGAGGAAGCGAGGGTTCAAGTTATCGGGAGTCGACTGTAACTAACTAGTACATGGATGGCTGACTAAGGGACCGACCTACTGAGTGGCTTATTGCCTGCCTGTCTCAGCGTTCTTTGGCTGACGGACTGATTTTCCAAACTGCTTGGCTGCCTGACAGACTGATTGGCTGACTGACTGATGGACTGACTGACTGACTAACTGGCTGACTGGCTGACTGACGGACTGACGGACTGACGGACTGACTGGCTGGCTGACTGATGGCTAATTGATTGACTGACTGACTTATTGCCAAATTTGTCGGACTGACTGACTGATTGACTGACTGACCGACTGACTGACTGGCTGACTGGCTGGCCGACTGACTGGCTGACTGACTGGCTGACTGACGGACTGACGGACTGACGGACTGACGGGCAGACTGACTGACTGACTGACTGGCTGGCTGACTGAGGGCCACTTGACTGACTGACTTGATCACTAGTTGACATGTAGACGCATTCTCGTAGTAGTTCTTTACCCAACAACTTGCCAGCCTGCAAACGCAGACTTATTTCCGGGGGAAATACATCTCCGTTCGCAGGCTAACAACTTGCACCCTCGTTTTAAGATTTGAGTCTCGGTATAGATCTTTTCACTTGAAGCTGTACCGGAAGCTACACAGCGCAGCAATTACAAAGTATCATAACATCTAACGCTCTATTTCTTTCTCCTTTTCTCTTAAAGAGGCTTATAAGCGAGGATTTTTTCTCGATAAAACGAATGACATTCTTTACATTTGCCAGGAATCAAACGACAGGTAAATATCTTAAAAAGCAACCGCACATTGCTCTAACTTTGCTGTGTTTGCCGGGAGACAGTTTGTCAGGCATCCTACCCGTGAACCCCTTCCACAATTCTGCTTCTCAATAAAACAAGTATGTTTATTCTTGAAATTGTTCTTGCAACGTCTGTATCAAAGATCAAAGTGCACAATGGTTTAGCAGTTGTAATTTCCTAGGCTTTCACTAAACTGAGTATATGTGTCTGATGAATGTATAGTTTTAATAACAATAATATAGCCATTGTCAGGGAAAACGTCTGAGGAAACTATTTTTAATATGACCAGAAGCGGATTTAACCTTTTTTTAAAAAGAGTTTTGTATATTTTTACTCAGGTTGAAATCAAGCTGCTTTTCTACGTCAGACGAGGCAGCCTCCTGGATTGGTAACAAAAGGCAGATGCCCGTTCCGGAGTTCAAATAGAGACTGGGGACTAGTTTTCGTTTCGGTCAGAAATTGGAGTCCATCGACAGAAAGATCAGATTAAAATTAGTCCGTTTACCAAGTTTGAGGTTCTTTCGTTAGATTAAAAACCATGTAGAAGGCTCTCAAAAATCTAAAAAAATTAGAAAATTTGTATGGATTTGGGGGACACCGTATCAGAATTAAAGACATCTGCATGGAATTTGGGCGACCTTTGACAGAACACAGCCTTGTTGTTACTACAAAATAAAACATAGCCAAACTTGGTAAACGGACTAATTTTTATGTGATCTTTCTGTCGATGGGGTTCATTTCTTCATATGGCGCAACTTGAACAATGTGTAAACTAGGGCCCAGTCCCTCTATGAACTTCGGAAAGGGCAATTTCGTACCCAGATCTCCCACTCACATTTCGACATTCCCGAACTGACTGAGATCAGGGTACGAGATGAGGGCAATTGTTCTCTCCTTACCGTCAAAGTAATATTAAAATACAAAAAGGCACATTTGATCAGTGGAAAAAGGAGATAATAACTGGTACACTGGAGGCCAATTACAGGGCTTACACCTTTCTGGTTAAAAAACAATTCATAATTAACTTTTTGCTTAACGGAAAACGCCGGTCGGTAGATGAAGTTCTGAAGTGCGACCGTTCTGTGGTGTTAATGTTGATTATTATGTTGTACAAGGTGATTTTTTAATACTTTAAATTTTCTGGAGAAAGTACCAGAGGTAGTGAGCATTGAAATGAAAGCTACTTCGCACTGATAATCCAGTATGATCATTAAAATGGTTTTGTTGTTTGTTCATTTGTTGTTGTTGTTGTTGTTGTTGTTTTTTAATTTTCCCAAGAGTAAACTGTAGACGACTTGTCAGGGTTTTCCTTCGGCACTCTTTTAAAATAAAATGTTAACTTTATTCCAGCCATGGACCAACAAGTCTGCCACGTTATCGGACAAGATGGAAATGATCTGTATGGTATAGCATGCAATAACCGAGCCTACATGCGCAAGACAGGCCCCCAGGGAGCTTGGTACGGGATCGAAAAAGAGGTATGGGAAGCCGCCAAGTCAAGGAACAGCGTCATGGCAAACCCGGTCAAAATCGAAGACAATTACTCACACAGCGGAAACCCGGAAGTAAATAAGACCCAGGACAAATGGGGAGGTAAGTAACTTGGTTTTCCAAAGTAGGCTACAAATGTCAGTATCTATTGCTCCCCATTTACTACTCGTAATTTTCATCCTCGTTCGTTCCAGTTCCTTTGCCGGTCGCTATGTTTTTTTTCCTCAACAAATTCATGCTAATATAAGGGCTGTTTTTGAAAGGCAAATCAATCAGTCAATTTAGTGGAAATGTCTGGGGCCTTTTTTTTTACCGTTGTTTTTGTCAGGAAGTTTATCAGAAATATAAGGATTAAACCTTAAACAGCTTAAACTGCTACAATCAAGTGTTGAGTGTCACATGTGATTCTAAGTTTTGAGTCTAGGGGTAAAATTATTTAGTGTGGCCATTCATATCGAAGCTATTGGTACTTTCATGTGGTACTTTTTATTAAGTTGCAATTGTACATGTTCAAGGCTTCAAAATAACTATTGAGTCTGTATCTCGAAGAAATCTTTCAAATCTTCAGGGCGGTTATAAGTTTTGAGTTCGTTAATACACGTTTTCGCTAATGTTAGTGGTAAATAAAGGAAACAGGGAAAAAATGGATGATGGATGTTTCACTGCGTACCCTGCATGTGCTGAAAATTGATGGCTTCCGGTGAAATTGTTGGATCTTTTATTCAAGTTGCGCACGAGTATTCTGAATTCAACTGTTTGCGTATGGGAAACAGGCTTTGATAATTGCATCTAATAAAAGCCTTGGAAGTTATCGCCAGAAGGTGAAGAATAAAGGATAAAGGATTACCCCTTTCGAACCTTAATGAGATGCTGAGCTTCCATATGGAAGAGGCGGGGAAGAGCATTATACTTTTTGATGCTCCATACTGTGGAATGATGTCAAATAAATCAGAAAAAACTCATTCAGGACTAGGAAAACAGTGAATATAGAAGACGGACAAAAAGATTACAATACATTGGTAATGTTAGACAACTAAAGCATGTTCTTTTACATTTTGTCTTAGCTAATAAAGAGGGTGTGTACTTTAAATCTGGTGCCAACTGGAACTTGAAGGCTCAGTGGAAGTGCTGTGGAAATTAAGGAGACGATTTTGTACAAAATCTTACATTTTTCAGCCAGGATAGAGATAGATTTTTTAGAAATCAAAAGTCGTTTAAAAACCTGGTTGTACATTTAACTTACCTTTTGCATGAAAATTCTTCGATTAGGTCCTCTTAGAAGTGCATGGTTTGTAAGAGTATCTCTGATTCAAACGCGTTCATTAGCAGTTAATTATTGTAAATAGTTTGAGAATAAAAATAATAGATTTGCACAAGGGGGTAGGTGGGTCCCTGGCTGATCGGGAACCTCTTGAAATTAAAGTATAACACCGGAACGTTTCCCTGTTGATGTTCTTGGAATTCACTTTACAGTATAACTAAAATAAACCAGCTTCAAAGCTGTTTAAGACCTTAGCGCAATAAGAAAAAATAGAGGCAAGAGAGTCCTTCCCCTAAAATAATTGCCTTAATTTCAATATTACTTCCACGCAATATATTTTGGATCAACCAAAAAAATAAGTTCAGGAGGAGCGGGGCTCTCACCCTCAAACATTTATATTGAATCGTAGTTTACTTTTATGCATGCTTTGCTGCAGAAGTCGAATCATGTAGTAACAAACCACAGTGACAGCGGCCAGTAAATCCTTGTTGAAAAAACAGCCCGCAATGAGTGACGGAACAAAATAAACGTTACACACCTGCAGCAATAGTGTCTTTTGTGACTGATGAACTGGTGCAACATATTTAACTTCAAATAGAGTGGTTTTCAATTGAGTGTCGTTGAACTAAATCCGAAGTTTTTACACTGGCTAATCACGAGAGAGGCAAATAGCACGATAAACCAATCAGAACGGCAAGCAAATACCAAGTTGAGCGCGGGAAAACGCGTGCGAACAAGTCACGATTGGTTTTGTTTCTCATTCGTTGAGTGGCACGAATTTTGCTAACCATCATATAGTGCGATAAAAAAAAAATCAAAGCAAATGCAAAACTACTTTCGACAATCAACTGAAAACCGTTGTAAAGAGTAAATTGGTCACCGTAAAGAGATTCGAGTGCTAACGTTAGTACTGCACATTTTGTCTCTCCCTACCAGGGGAGGGGAGGGGGTAACCCGGCTGTATGGGCCACTTGAAGTGCGTCTTTGCCCCCACCCTACCCTCGTTGCTAGATGGATGCTACAGTTCATCGCAATGGTTCGTTCGTTCCTAAGTGTAAAGTACGTCTTGTCGTGTTTGGAGATCATTAAATGAAATATAGAGCTCTATTCATACCAGGGGAAGGGATTCTTCTGGGAACAGTTTGAGGCAACATTCCATGGTAACATGCTATGGTAACAACAACTTGAGCATTCATCTTTTTTCAGACTTCAAATTACCCTGTCTTTTAATTTTGGATTACTTGAGTTTTCCTTTATTGCTTAGTTTGCTTACTTTTCAACCAAGTTTGTCTTGAGGTTTCCTCCCACTTCGTTTAACTTCATCAGCCCACGGTGCCGACCACAAAGAAAGAAATCTTGGATAAACTATGTACCTTCAAAGTTTTCGGCCTAATAGGTTTAATGCTTTAGGAGCTACGGAGGGGGAAATCTCCACAATCCCTGGTCCAAGAAGGAATAGGGCTAGCAAATGATCACGATAATAAAGACCAACTTTTCCATCCGCCCAACATTGTTTTTTATTTTTCTCTACGGTTGCTTCAAAAAAGCAGGCACAAGGCTTAGCAGAAATAAGATTCTCAACTTTCTTTAAAACTACTCTCGCGGTTTGTACTAACCTGTGTACGAACCTCTTAAACGCTATTTTTATATCAAATATATCTTAACTTGTTTTTTACTCTTAACGGAAGTTTAATGCCGAGGGGAGAAGTCCCACGATAACTTATCGCGTGCAATCTCCGTTTATTAAGACACTGCAACAAATGTTATACACGCCTAAGAGCTAACAAACAAACACTTATGGCTTTGTCCACTATTTAGCCATTCAGCAACTTGTCAAAGTCGTTCTTAATCGTACCCCAGTTTTTCTTCGTTAACCATCGTCCGACTACCCCCTCCCCCTGAGTTATCAGTAAGCTATACCGAAAATAAGGTCTCCCAATATTCCATTTCCGAGTTGCTGTGACCCTCATTATAAAAGCGTTGCTAAGGGAAAGCTTTTCATATGAAAATTAGTTTTGTTTGCAAATGAATGAAAAGTGATAACTTTGAAAACTAACTAGCCTCGCTTTCATAATGAGGTCCATCTTGGTTTTGAAACCGCGACTATCATTGTCATTATTTTTTTTAACTTTCGTATTACGATCGACCAACCCTTACGACAGCAAACACATAAAAGGATGTATGTTGTCTAAGTGGGTCTCTCGGATGGATAGGGTTCCTACGCATAAAACTGTTCTTAGATTCATCAAGAAACAGGTTGTTTTCACTGTAATTAGTCTTCATTTACACCTTTTCGCCGGTTAAGCCCAATTGATGAGCTGCAAATTCAACGTGCCAGTTTTAACGATTCTTCTTGTTTGGAAAACAATTTTAGCTTACTGGTTTAAAATAAAAACAGTGGAGCGCTTCTTACTTGGGACATTCCATAATTAATTTAAAGGCAATGGTTAATGAAACTTGACAAACCGCATTTTTATATGTTTTTGTTAGCATTTTTTGGCCTTGACCGTGCACAAACCATAACAGATTTTGAAATGTATTAGGGCAACAAACCAACAAAAACGACGTTCCTGTTAATTTATTCAACTGTAGTGTGATGATGTTCGTCCTTCGGAGTCGAGGATGACCACGGCTTCCATTTCAGATTGATGAACAGAACTGTGGGTCCAGGGAGGATTGCTAAGGCCAATCAGGGCCCTGAAGGCACTCCCACATACAGGACACGCGAAGCCTGATGTACTGCAGTTTGTGAACGTTAAAACAAAGGATTGTGCACGGTCCAGGCTCTTCCAACATAAATTGCAGCACCATTGTTGTCATGGCAAGGTTTCATAACCAGGCCCTCGATTAACTATGGACTATCGGTCCAAAAATTTCCTTTGGAAATTGGACTTTCGTTTTAGCTCAACAAAACATTTTCCCCGAGTATGATTGGTTTAAATGGACCACGTGACATGATCGACTTCAGAGATGGATAGCATTCGTCCTCGAAAAACCTCAAACTTATTTTTCCAATTCATTAACAAACGATTTACTTCCATTGCAGTTTTATCTCGTGGGTATATTCGAATTTCTTTGTTTTAGCTTTTTTTATTTCAAACTTTCGTCTAAAAGATCAAATTTGTGAGCTGCAAATTTAAAAAGCCAGCTTCGACGGCTTTAGTTCGGAAGTAAATTTAGTGGTGGACAATAAACACGATAGAGTGTTCCGTCGAGGGAATATCGGATAATGACTGCCCCGCTGAATTTTGATGTTCTTTGAGCTAGGATTTGAGCCTAAGAAGGGAGTTCAGTAAGAAAATTAAATTTCCGCGGGGCAGCTATTAGCCGATAATCTCGCCACAGTAATACGCTATTGTTTAAGAATATAATATTTATTCAAAGAACATAATTTTCCACAGAAAACTGTCAGCAGACAACTATCAGTAAATATTTTCCGCGGGAAACCTTCAACTACAGAGCGTTGTGATGTCATCAGTTGTAATACAGCTACAACTACTAGTTTGCAACGTAACAGACCTTTCAAACATTCCCAGACTTATAAGGTTTTTAAATAGCTTGAATATTCTTATCTAGTCTCCCCATTATCTTGGGAATAAGCTAACACAAACATTTTAAACAACCTTCGTTTGCGTGACACAAGTAAGCCAACTAAAACTCGTAACGCGACACAAACACATACATGCGATGCACGAAGCGTGACGCCAAGTCGTCACTTTGTGTATCGATGACGTCGCCTCGGAACTCTAGGTAGAAGATCTTGGGGCCTTTGATCCTGTTTTTGTTTCTGATGTAGGCGAACACGCCATTACTTTCGTCCTGAGTTACTATTTCAAAATTTCCTTCGTCATTGCCGCGGTGGAAGTAATATTTAACCTGTGGGCGTTTCCTGTACCCTGGAACAATAAACACAGTTCTTTAATATTATGCTTTGCAATGTGCAGACTTCTTTACATAAAGGAACCTTTTTAGACCCTGCATCTCGTGAGACAGCATTCTTGTATAATCATGTAAACTTCGAATAATATGACCAGGGATCATTTTTGCTTAGGGGGAGGGGTGGAGTGGGTGTATGCTCAGAGGGAAAAATCAAGAAAAAAAATCCTAGAGCAGTCGAACAAAATCAAAGGAGAATGATGATGATGATGATGATGATGATGATGATGATGATAACATGATTACAGGTATCCTAAACAAATGGCATTGACTAGATTTCCAGTTTTACACTGACTCTGTGTTCATATTAAAAAGTTATACGTCAAGAAATTCTGACTTATTAATTCCATTCTGTCCTTGTCAACAACAAAAAAACAATAACAGCAACAAAAACAGGATGGAGTACATACAAGATCCTGCTAATGCTGCCGGGATTGCTATTCCCAAAAGTTACAAAAACTTACCATAGGTTACGATGCGATAACTAAAGATTCTCGCTGGAGGATCGTTGTTTCGTAGTTTGAATGTCCACAGACTGTACCGCTGAACCTTCTTGTTGTAACAAGCCTGGTCACCTTGGGGACAGCGCCGGTCACATCTCCTAGAATAGAGTGGTGTAATGGAAGGAATTAAAAACTGGATCATTGGATTATGCAATTCCAGGAATTTGATTGGCTTAGCGGCTGGGGGTATATGAGCCATTATAGCATGCCCGAGGAATACCGCCCATTAAATTGTCTTCTCGTTCTTCTTACAAAACGAAATCAGCCAGATCTAGCAATATTTCTTAATTGTTGTTAATAAAACAATTATTAAACTAGCGCTTGTTGGATTTATGACATGATTATAGCACCTCATGGGTTATCTATCATCTCATCTCCAACGAGTGCTCGTGGAATAATTGTTAATTATACCATGTCCTATACCGATCATAAGTCCTTTTGTGTTTCTTGCAACTGATATACATACTTGTTTTATTACTTACGTGTCCGAGATCTGTTCGTAGTCTGAAGGGCACTGTATTTTAGGAATACATCTGTGACCACCGTAAGTATTAAAGCAGAACTGGTTTTCTTTGCACTTGGCTCCGGCCTCGCACTCGTCAAAATCTTAAGCACAAGAGAAAAGAAATGCTTTGTAATGTTGTATAAGTATTTGTAATGTTAAATCAGTTTGTCAGTCAGTCAGTCTATCAGTCGGTCGGTCGGTCAGTCAGTCAGTCAGTCAGTCGGTCTGTCAAATGGTCCGTTAGACGATCAGTCTGTCAGCCGGTCAGTCTTACAGTTGGTCAGTCATTTAGTGGATCGGTCTGCTAGTAAGTTAGTCTGTCAATCTGTCCATCTGTTAATCTTTTCGTGCGCCAACTGGTCGGTAAGTCAGTCAGGATAAACGAAAAGCGCATGTAAGGGTAAGTATGTACAAGTTAACTTCAAAGTCGGAAAATACAGCAGTTCCGAAACTGCTTCACTTGGAAACAAAACGTTAATGAAAGCAAGCGAGTGGCAATCTTGAAGTATTGAACTGACTCTTCAAAGACGCGTTTGCTTGTTGAAAAAAAGTGTAAATTTGTGCTAAGAGGGCGTTTGAATTTGCGCTTAAGTTATTTCTGAGCGTTTGCATTAAACGAAACAAGGCACTTGGATTTACTACCTTTCGAAAGCTTAAATTAATTTTTAAAGTAAAGAGGTGAGATTGTTGAATCAGATCAAAGAATGGATACTGTTTAAGGTGAATTAACATTTGAGTCTATGAATATAATTTTAAAGTGCGACCGTTCAAATTGTAGTACTAGTTCGTCCATAGCCCCCAATGGTGCTGGTCGGGGTTTTCTTCCAGGCGGAAATTTTAACTATCAATGTCTGAATGCAGATTGCTAAAACTGATCGTGTTAACATGCTTTCAATTCACCTGAGCAGTAGAAGTGTGTAGAGTTGTAACCTCTCGGGCAAACGCAGCGGTAGCCTCCACGCTCGTTCACACAGCGATAAGCGCAGCTCACGGAGTCACACTCGTTCCTGTCTGCAAGAATAAAACGAGGATAGCAACAACAACAAATAATATGAACAACCACTAGAAGGCTTGACAATGTATTTGTTTTGGATAGGGAAATCAACGCTTGTGGTTACTGAGATAACGATACCTAAATTAACGTCACCACTTGTCCAGAATAAAGAAAATTAATGGGATAACTGCTTAAAATTTTCATGGAACATATGTTAACATGAATGGGAACCTTGGAATTAAACAAGTGACGACAGTGGAGGTCTTGTATTCGTTTAATTATAAAACTGCTTCTGACTATTAAGGAAAGGAGTTGGAAATTTGTTTAGGAAATATTGAAAAAAAAGTTGCCATGGTAGCAACAAATATCATGATCATTGATTCGTTCCGAAAAAATTCCAGGAAAAGTTACAACATCTGGTGGTTTTTCCTAGAACATTATGAAAGTTATAATCGTTTAAATTCCGTGCAACATATACCGCTCCTCTCTTTCCCTGGACTAACAACCCGTTTTACAGTTTTGTGTGTATTGGTCTGGCCCTTTGAGTGGAAACGACGCTGGAATTGACTCTGCTGTGATACCAATGTTACCGCTTTTGATATGGAATTGTATTAAATAAATGTAAATATATGAAACATATATTTTGAACTGCGGATGAAAGATCAAATAGAAAAAAGATCCTCGCAGTTACTACGCAACTTAAGCAGTTGCGAAAAGAAAGTCTGAAAAACTTCACGCTTGAACGGGATTCGAACCCATGACCTCTGCAAAATCGGTGCAGTGCTCTACCAACTGTGCTGAAATCGACTTAAATTCGTATTGTTCACTGTATTCTGCGATAGAAATGGAATGAAATTATTTTTATTGAGTGCCGTGAGGACTACTCTCCTACTAATTCCCCCGGGCTTGCAAGCTCTGTGAAGGAAATGTGGATTTGAACCCATGACCTCTGGAGAAGATCACCAACGCTCTAACCAACTGAGCTAAGAGGTCAGCTGGGAGCTGGTCGTGGGAATTAAGGTATATAATTCGCGGCAATGGGGATATTCAAGTACTGTTCATATTCTAACTACTTTGAATCTACAGCCTCACCTCCACTCAAACGCTTGGTTACTATTAAAACAATAATAATCATGCACACCTCTGCAGGTTCGTCCGTCTGAGTTGAGTTCGTATCCCCTCCTGCACCTGCAGATAAACGATCCCAGAGTATTCTCGCAGAAATGGGAGCATCCTGAAGTACCACTGGTGCACTCATTTATATCTGGTGAGGAGATAACACAAGTTTATTCAGCAGTAGTAGTAGTAGTAGTAGTAGTAGTAGTAGTAGTAGTAGTAGACAACTGCATAATTATACTAAGACTTCCCAAGCCGCGAACGGAATGGGGAAAACGTACTACATACTTCAGAGCTTTGAACAATTGGGCCTTCCTGCCTAATGAATAAAAAAGACTTACGCCAAACGCGATTTTTAAAAGGAATCTAAATAGTTTTTATGTGACTTGTTTTAGGTTAGTGTGCATACTTTTATCGTAGATCCTAATTTTTATTGTAACCTATTTTTAATATCTTATTATAGGGGACTTTTATTAACGTTTTAATGTTTCAATTGACACTTTTTTTTAAAGTCACGCTTAAAATAGGTAATATTACCCTAGCCATACCTCGACACGTTTTTTGGTTGGAACTCATCTGAAAGCCTCTGTTACAACGACAAAGGAATGACCCTTGCGTGTTTTCGCAAATCTGATTACATCCTGACCTCCTTTCAGTACATTCATCGATGTCTGAAAAAAGAAAAATTCAAAGATCATTTGTGTATTTTGCATTTCGTCCGTTCTCCCTACAAATTAAAAAGTTCACCGCTCGTCATCTCGCCACCTTGAACTTAGGGCATTAACAAAGGACAGACAAAGAGCACGCGAGAAAGTTTTACATGTGGGTCGGCTATTGATGTTTAAATAAAAAACAAGTATAGCTGCAGTCCATCTCAACCCACTTTTCCTGGATGACATTCTGGCATTCTCGAACTATCGCTACTTGAAGCATTTTACCTTCTTTTAATCACTTTGTGCTTTGTTTAATGCGTGCATAACTGGCGAGAAGCTAGTCTCAAAAACTCGGTCATCAATCAGTTATGTCAGTTTTCAGGGCACTGAGAGTGGGATAAGTGACGACTGATCTTCCATCTGGTATGAGGAATTCATGATAAAACGCTTTGAGGAAAGCAGACTTGTTTCATTGAACGAAAAGAGCTGAGACGAAATAAAGAGCAGCATCAAACGTTTTTTACTCCTAGTTGTGTAATTTAAGGCTGGTTTTCAATAGGACATAACCATAAACAGATAAACAAGTGAGAACACTAGCTGTATAAGCATATGGACAAACGCACGAGCAGAAAACCATTACTTAACCATTACTCAAGCTGTTTGATTTTCTTTGAAACATTTTGCTATGGCCCATCATTTAGTCAAATTTTGTCAAAAATTTGCATTTCTCTGTTTGTTAATGGAACTTTTTCAACTTTCTTTGACGTTACTTTTATATTGGATTACTTTTTGGCAATTTTGTGACTTTTGGAAGTTTTAAAAAATCGAAGAATCCAAAATTGCCGACATTTTGAGAACCTGTGTCATGTGACGTGATTAGGTCATGATGCGAAGTCTCTGGCCACAGGTTTGGAATTGCTGTACAGCTTCTAAATTTCAGTGCCATAGCTTCCATAACTTAAGTTACGAAGGGCAAAAATGCCTCAAATCCCGGTCGTTTTGAAGTGCTTTTCGGTGGGCACGCCATGAGTGCCTGCCATTTTTATGGAAAAATCAGTTGTTCCGGAAAATGAAATGGAACCACTCTTTCGATGAGAAATTTTCGACAAAAAGAGAAATAGAAGGACTCCTCTTTTCTCGTTTTTACCAGAGTTACCGGAATATCACTGTACCATTTGCTTCGGCACACTTGTACCAATGCAACCTTGATGAAATACGTGGTTGTTTCCTAAAATTGCATGTGGAATTTCCATTTGATTTTCCTTCGGAACAACAGTTTTTTTTTTATACAAATGGAAAGCATTCGAGAATTGCACTGTTCCATTTGAAGGATAATGCTTACCAGGTTTTCCGTACAGATGGAAAGCACTCCATTGCGTTCTAGTGAATCTACAGGGATTCCTTGAATTAGACTACTATAAATAGGTAAATAAACAATGAACCTTCGCAGCTGTTGGTGAGACTGTTGAGTCGATGTCCGGCCTTGCACGTGCAGTAATGGCTGCCAGGATAGTTGACACACCTCTGATCCTTCCGACACTTCGGAGGAGACTGTTGGCACTCGTTGATGTCTGGGGATATAAGCAAAAATGAACAGGGTTAAGGTCCACTACGCAATAGGTCTACAAATTTGGGGTAAAACTGCAGACCTTACAGCAGTACCCTACGGATCATTTCTATTTAACAGTTTTTCAGAAATTTGGATTTATTTCTCTGTTGTTTTAGGTGCGAAAATAAGGACAGCTAGCATTTTCGTTAACAGCAGCTAGTAAAATCGAGGAAAAGATTACTTTATCTAAAACTTACAACGACTGAAATTTCAAATAAAGCAGTCTGGGAGCAGGAGCAGAGGAAGCTACATTTTAAGGATTATGCTTAATAAAAATGCAGGGTGGCAAGTTTTGTAGGCCTATCATCATTGTTTATTCACGGTGGGAGGCAGGAGGAATGTGAAATGAGGCAATGGCCAGTTGGTGGTGGAAAGAGGGAAAGCGGTAAATGGAACGTGGAAGGCGGGTGGCGAAGGCCAGAAGGCGGGAAGAGAGAGGAAAGGCACACCATGCCAAAAGACGTATGATCATTTTAGAGCAGCTTTCTATTACTTTTTATTACTTCTTGGGAGAATCATTACGAGGATTTAAACTATTAGAAAGAACGAGATCTGCGGAAGGAGCTAAGAATTCAAATTTTATCCTCAACAACAGTTGGGATAGCTAGTTTTTACCCACATATTATTTATCCCATTACGAGAATAAAACTATTACAAGGAACAAGATCTGCGGAAGAAGCTAAGAATTCAAATCTTACAAGTTTTATACCAGAAAAACAGTTCGGAGGGCTATTTGTTACCCACCTTTACACCGAAAATTATTGTCATCAATAATTTCGCATGTATATCCTCGAGGGCAAGTCACTCCTGTACAGCGATTAACACCTGAAGAGGAAAACATCACAAGAACTTCTTCAATATTTAAGCGGTCGTAAAAAAGTATGAAATTACCACCACTAGCATAATCAGGTAAAATTTTGCTTCTGGATAATGCACATTGCTGCATAATAAAATTACTGGTTTTCATGGGATGTTATCAAAATTCTAAATCTTAAAGGGGCAGCGTCACCTAATTTTAGTTTCACTTTGAATAGCCAAAAAATATATTTCTATGGTTGTAAACGTTCAAATAACAGTCCAGTTTTGTTAACAATAACCCTACTAGTGCACAGAAGCTCGTGTCACTCGTCTTTGGCTGCGGAGAGTTCGGATAAAAAGGATTGCAATTTAAAAAAAATTGGCCATTTTTTTTAAGTTTCTTCTGAGTATCTTGGAAAAATTGCTAAAAACTTTCTTACAAACCATTAAAGTCCCATAAGACTTCTTTGTTTCTGAACCTTATTAATACAAGCACTCTAATTTTACTATAATTGTCTTTGTATTACACCTTTTGCCCTTCATTATCGGGAAATACATTTTCATTAGTGTCAAAAATTAAATCATTAAAGCGAATGTGTAATCATTGTATGAAAATAGACAAACGTTTTAATTTTCGGTGTCGTCAATAAGGCGTTTTACATAGAAAAGAACGTTCATTAATGCGAATATCAGTTCAATTTAATGGAAATAACTAACTTTTAAGAGAATGAACAAACATTAGACGCTTCTTAATGTTCTTTAACGAGGAAAAAAATTCATTACAACAGAGATACAGTCAGCGTAACAATCAAGCAAGTCTTAGCTCTATCCTTCAATCAACTCAACATTCAAACATCGTGGTATATGTAAGTCTGCATAAACCTAAACCACGCTGCACATTTTCTGGCAATTATCGTGTTGACGTTTCTCCTCTTCTCGCGGGGATCTTCAAACGCCCTAACTATCCTTTCACGATGCTCAATTGGGATACGTTTTCGACGAACTCTGTGCTCCATTACTGCGGAAAAAGTGTGCACATGTACAGCATCGTTTTTAAATTTAAGCATCCATATAAATCCATTGGGAAATAAGTCAGAAACCACGTAACTAAAAATCTTTTGTAGTTGAAATTTTATTCGCGCAATGGAACGTTAACCCTAGGTTAATGAATCTTCATTCGCACTAAAGAATGTTGTTTTCGATAAAACGCTATTCTAATTAGCCTTAATGAATCTTCATTTCGATGCAAAACTCCTTAATGACTCTGCCACAAATTGAAATGTTTCATTTCCTGGTTGAACTGATTATACATTAATTTTATTGACCAAC
Source organism: Pavona decussata (assembly GCF_977016875.1). Taxonomy (NCBI): domain Eukaryota; kingdom Metazoa; phylum Cnidaria; class Anthozoa; order Scleractinia; family Agariciidae; genus Pavona; species Pavona decussata. The sequence goes on from NW_028145568.1 coordinate 4,578,645, forward strand.
GTTTTCGCGCTAATGAAAATTTATTTCCTGATAATGATGGGCAAAAGGTGTAAACGAAATTGTTATTGAGAATGATGTATTATTCAGTGAGTGACACAGGCAAACTCGAAAAAAGAAAATCCTATCAGGAGTCGAACCTAAGACCTTCCGATTACTAGGTTCGGATGCTCTACCACTGAGCTCCAGGAGACTCGTGGGAGCTAAGCTCATTAAACTAGATTCACGTTTGTCTTTACCATCTTCATTGTCAATTGTCATAACTAAACAAAAGAGAGAGATATCGTCAATAAACTTACGCTCGCATCTCTTTGTCTGTGTGTTTCGCTTAAACTGATCCCGGCATTGACAGCTATAGCCCCCGTATCTGTTCACGCAAATCTCATGATCACCCGTACATTTCCTGGGAGCGAACCTGCATTCATCAATGTCTGCAAGCACGGAAATTTGACATGAGCATTTCTACCAAACGAACGTTCTCTACTTCGCGCACGCCACAATCTTACTGCAAGAGCGAGATTCCAACTTGTGCGAAATCTTCTTTAATTATTTTTAAGTTTTCAAAATGAAGAGAGGGATCCACACTTGCGGACTTCGCACGTTTATAACTTGAAACGTATCCAACCAACATATATAACCATCAAACGTTTTTACTTGCCATACCGAAAATATTGACTTGAAACATCTCTATGTTATTATTCGCAAAAAAATCGATGTTTCTAAGGTTATCACGATTTCACGAGCATCTTTGTCGAAAGCTAAAACTTTCTCTCCATTACTGTTTGACATTTTAAAGACATATAAGTAGCGTCTCATCGCATTTGATTGTATTTGAGTACACTGACGCCATGGAAAACCATGGAATATAAGATGACGGACCTTTGGTAAATAATAATAATGAAGTGATATTCACCTGTTCTTCACAATGATTAACATGTTGTACAACGGCTCTCACTGACATATAAATACTCGTGAATTTACAGGAGGGAGGAGGATGCCAACCCATATCCCCTGTTCAGGAGACCAAAAACACCTGCACTGTTATATATACACAAGATTTTTATGCTTACCCATACAACTGTACGATCTTCCAGTTGGTTCACACTTTAGCCCCGATCCACAATCCACATCTTTACAAGGGTCTAAAAGACAAGAATAACGTATAGATATTCTGACTTACGTAAATCCGTTGAAGTGCTCGACAGCAAAAAAAAAAAAAGGTAAAGTCGCTCTTTTGAGCGTAAGAGACCGAAACGGCCGGAGTTAAACCCAGTTTCGGTGACATGAAGTCGCTGGGAGTATTGCAACACCCTCCCCACCCACCCCTCCCGCCTGGATGGAGTGCTAGTCCAACACACGGTTACCCTCATCAGTATTATGTCACCGGAAGAAGAAGGACAACGTGGAGCAAAGTTTTTCATCTAAGGGTTGGTGGTTCGAGGGAAGGTTTCTCTCTGCAGTTTCGTGTTTTTTCTTTAGACAAGAAACTTTTACATCTAAGGGTTGGTGGTTCGAGGGAAGGTATCTCTCTGCATTTTCGTGTTTTTTCTTTAGACAAGAAACTTAGCTCCACTTTGTTTCTGTTCACCCTGGTGTATAAACGGGTACCGGCGACATGCCACTGGGGGCAACCCTGCAATGGACTAGCATCCCATCCATGGGGTAGTAGCAATAATCCAAGTTGCTTCACGCTTAAGGAACCGGCTAAAGCTCCGCTCGAGTGTGTCACTTAGGCTCCAGTGAGACGAAAACCTCTCTTTAGCTTCACATATGCACGGATGTTGGTCCTTGGAGACAATCTGTCCCTCGAACCTCCAAGGTTTGCTCTAGCTCTGCTCTCGGATAATTGTCCCCTCCTCGAACGTGGCTTCGTGCTTATTTCCACACCAAATACAGTTTATTGTTTATAAAACCAATGGGGCGCGCAGCGCTGCGTTCACCTTGCCTATGAGTCCATGTCAGTTTACATCTTGCTTTCTCAAATAGAGTAAAGCGAATTAGATTACAGAAAGCTGCAATAACATAATTGAATTATAATGCGCTATATTTCAAAGTAAGAGGAGGAGATTGAAAACTTTTGCCCACGGATTAAATAAATCATCATATGTCACACCAACTTTGTTCTTAAAGCCTCCCGGGCGACCAATTAGCAAGTAGAAGGGCCGTGTGGGAGTACTGGAAACGTGGCCGGATTCGTACTAATGTTCAATGTCATACTCGTACTCCCATTTAAATATCACTTTTTCTTGGTCTAATTCTCTCACAAATGTACTATTCCAAGTATGTCTCACACTCAAGTAATGCAACTATTTCTCAGTCTAATTTAGTAGCTGTGGACCAAACGTGGAAGCTGTCGACTGTACTCAGTTACGTAACCAGCACCTCTTTTCTCTTTATCAGAATGTTGTCATGGAGGCAAGTTAGAAGCAAATCGACAATCCTGAAGGAGGAGTTTTTGCTTTGAGAAGAAAATGAGCAAGGAGTGTTAACAGAAATTTGGCAGTTTCTTTTGAAAAAATGGGTTCAAAGCCCAACGAACAAAATAATAAACTAATTATTTTTCTGGAGTAACGAACCAACGAAACAAACGAAATAAGACGGACGGACGAATGGATGGATGAATCATGAATGTTTGAATAAATTTATAAAGTATTGAAAGCTAAAATACCGTCAACACTGTCTTACCAACCTCGACATTCGAATGTTCCAATGAAGTTCAAACAAGTTTCACTTGATCTACACCTTGGAGGCGATTCCTTGCATTCATCAATATCTAGAGAAATACATGAACAAAAAGGATAACAGGACAGAAAATGGTTGGTTAAAGATCATAAATTGAGCGTTGAAAGGGCAAAGTAACACTTTACAAGGATGTCCTCAATTTTTGATGTCCTTTCTAAAACAATGGGCGCATAAAATAACCATCATAGAAAATGTACTACTTACGAGTGCTGTAACTAAACCACATCAAAAAAAAGGCACGTTTTGTTCTCTGTACGACCTACGATTCACGAATTTTTCAACGATTTGCTTTCGAGCGTCTTTTGCAATCCCGGATCAAGGCCAGGCCCCAGTTGTTCAATGAGTGGATAACTTTATCCAGTGGATAGGTTGCTATCTGGCGGATAAAATGTATTGGTTAATTGGAGTACATTTTATCCGCTGGATAGCAACGATTTATTCATTGGATAGAGTTATCCGTGTTTTGTGGGGGCCAGGGTGTTACCCCTTAATTTTAAAAATGTTATAGGTTTTTAAGCTGCTTTAGTCTGAAAAATGGTATAAATTTTGATAACTTTCGCCTGGATTAGGGAATTTAATGAAAACATTTGGAGATTTCTGCCAATATGCCAATAAAGAAATGAAATAAAAAATAATGATTTCAGGGACATAGACGCAAGGTCTACAGCTCAATTCAGAACAATTTTGTATGTTCATACCCCAACAACCAAGGAAATCTTCGAAACTCTTTACCACCCTACCTTGACACGGGCGCCCAGGGCTATTAGAATCACACACAAACCCAGATCCACATTGGATGCTGGCGCAAATATCCATTTTCTTGGCTGAAAAAAACAAAAAAAACAAAGACTACTAAGCATTTGGAGAAATTTAAAAGTAGAGACAACACTTTGTCTTACTATTGACGCCATAAGTACGGAACGGAATTACAGATATTGTCATGTTACTTTACATTACTATTACAGAGGTTAAGGTTAATGTGAGTTCTGTGTCTTCAGCACCAAGTGAACTTCCCTTAACTATAGTTTATTACTAAAAGTTTTTCCAAGCAGAAAAGAAGGAAACTTCGAATTTAATTTTATAATTAATTAATCAACAGTTAGGTTGCCTTCACGGTTTTCCTATCTTGTAGTTTCAACCGCTCGTCTAAAGGGTCAAAATGGGAAGTTGTAAATTTGAAACGCCATGGCTAGTTTCGGTGATTTTTGTTCGAAAGAGAATTTAGTAGTGAACAAAGACAAGGCAAAATATAGAGTGCTTTCTTTCACGTGAGACATTTAGAATCGCGTTTACGGCAAACTGCAAACGTGAAATTCGCTTTTACGTTTTCTTGAAAAAAATGAGTACTGGCATAGCTGAGAATAGTGTAAAACAATTCTGACCTTTGATGTTAACGCAAAGGTACTAATTTTACTGAGAAACTAAAAACAGCGAGCGGCACATGAAGGATAAACATGGTCACGTGGTCTGACCTCTGTCGTTTGCTGTTAACGTAATTTTTATCAAATCAGTTCCGCGGGCAGCTATCAACCGACATAAACGTTCTTGTCTTAGGAGTCTATAGGGGTATTACGAAGAGGTCTGTTATGTACAAGTAGAATTAACTTGGTTAAAGATCTCTGAAAGACCACGTGAACGATCGGCAAGAAGGTGTGTTGCTGTCCTAAATTGTAATTCCTGCCGTGTATTGCAGTAACAGCTGTCATGAATTGTAATACGTGTCGTAAATTGTAGTAACGGCTGTCTTTTTTTTCAATAACCGACCTATCGCAAATTATAATAACAAGTTGCGCAATTTTTTTGTAATATGTCAAGCTGTCGTGAACTTCAATAACATAATGTCGCGTTCGTGATAAGTCTTGAACATGCCGAATAATTATCCTTTTCTTTCTGACACGCAGCAGGTAAACATCGCTTGATATAATTATAAAATTGTTCCCATCGTTTTGTAAAAGCTGCAGTATTCCACCGGTAACAACAAACTCTAGGAAATATTTAGCACAACAGGGATTCTTCTTTTCTTCCTCTGGTTTTCCTTTACTATTCGACTGAGTGTATGGTGAGTTTTATTTCTATATTAATCTCATACTTTCTGATAACACACTTGCAAGATGTTTTAAAATAGAGACTCTCCTATTACCATTCTGTTCTAGTGGTCTTGCTTCTTTTGAGCTATTGCAAAAAGGCGTAGATCACAAAAATATTGAACCCAGTCAATGTTTGTCGAATTTTTAGTGGAGTGCTAGTGCACGCAGAATAATCTTTACATAAGCTGTGATGTTCTATGAATCGAACGGAAGTTCTTTGAAATTTCGGTCCCACTTTAACCAAAACAAGGGATGTAAACGTGGTACATGTATAAAAGAATAAAAGCCAGACACGCCGACGGGAATTGGATTCATGACCATCCCTGCGTGAGAGGCTTGACACCGATCGGACGAATCGTGATTAACAATACGTCCCTTTGTAGCTTGCGCTAGTGACGGAGGGGGCAGCGGTCAGTTTACAGTGTACTGAAGATAAGCTAGGGCTACCGGTGTTTTGACTGCCGGCCGGCTGGCTGCAGATAAGGAAGGAGGCTGTTAGATTCTCGTGGATTGCTCTAATTACCGAGCTGTTGCCAAAACGGGCCATTTTTAAGCTTAGCTACATACGCCCAGCATTTTCACATGAGCAATCAGTTCCTTTGCTTGTGATATCAACTTCAACCTGTTTTGCTGTTGTACGATGCTTAACCTGCGCGCTCGATTATAAGTTGGTAAAGGTACTGAAAGCAATAATACGAGATTGAACCAGGCTTTATTTTGATTAATGACCGTTTTCACACTAAAGACGGATAACTCCTCTGATGAATTATCCGTCCTAGTGCGAAAACAGAACTTCATGGAAGACGTATTATCCATGTCAGACGTATAATTCGTCCTAAAAATCCTTCTCAGGAGACGGATAATCTTAATAAGCATACCTCAGTGACCGATTATCGCGTAACGCGCGATCTGATTGGCTACACAGGTGACGTCTATCGATCGATAGACGGCAGTTTGTCAGAGCGCCCGCGATTTAGCATCCATAATTGCACAAATATATCAAAATTAATGAAATAAAAAGATTTTTTTGCTTGATAGATCGATCACTGAGGTATCTATCTATCGCCTTTGATAGTTGGCTCGGGGCACTATCAGCCGATATAAACCTCGAGCTCGCCGTCTAATTGTTAATCAAACGGATGATCCATCTAAAATTGTAACCGTCTCGTTTTCATGTTAACAGACGGATAATCCTTCTGGTACGGATAATCCTACTCAAACAGATAATCCGTCTCTGGTAAGAAAACGGCCAATATGTATGAAGCGGCACTAGCATCATAGCAGGTCGACCGCCAGCCATACATGAAACAGATCGTAACTGTATCGCACCAATCCATGTTAGAAAAGATCCTTGATGAGACATTAAGAAAGTATATTGGTCCTTGTCCTCCGAAAGGTTTTTATCTCTAGATAGAGAATATATTTTTGAAATTTTCCTTTTTCATCTCCCCTTAAAAGGTTTACAAACTTGTTTGGTCATTAAATTACTCGATTAATTGATTGGTTGGTTGGTTGGTTCTGTACTTGATCGATCAGTTTAATACTCTGCTTGTTTTAATCCTTGTTATTCAGTTTCCCTACAATTAGGATGGCTGCAACATTTTTAATGGATTTTTTTTACACGTGTTGAATTTTCAGACTTATTACACAACACGACAATATGTTATTATAATTTACCTCAGCTCACGTTATTACAAAATACGACAACAGGTTATTACAAATGTGACGGGTGTGTAATTAAAAACTCGACAAGCGTTATAACAATTAACGACAGCCATTTTTGGGACTTATTTCAAACCACGACAATGTGTTATTACTATTTACGCTACCTCAGATTATTACAAAATATGACAACTATGATATTATTTTATTTGTGACGGGTGTGTAATTAAAAAAAATTCGACAAGCGTTATTACAATTTACGACAGCTATTTATTACATTTCACGACATCTGTCATTTAATAATTATTCCCTGACAAGTGCACGTTGGATAGCCAACACTTCGCTGCTCTTGTAACCAACGAGCGCGAGTGAAAAAATTGATGTATTAAAAACGACAACAAAAAATCGCTAAATCTTGCTGATTTAGTGATATTTTCTTTCACCCCTAACTCGTACTCTTACTATATGCTATGCGGATGAAAGATCAAATAGAAGAAAGATCCTCGCAGTTACTACGCAACTTAAGAAGTTGCGAAAAGAAAGCTTGAAAGCCAGCTCCCAGTTAGCTTGATAGCTCAGTTGGTAGAACACTGCACCGGCATCGCAGAGGTCATGGATTCGAATCCCGTTCAAGCCTGATATTTTACAGGCTTTCTTTTCGCAACCGCTTAGGTTGCGTAGTAACTGCGAGGATCTTTCTTCTATTTGATCTTACTATATTTGCGGGGCATGGTATAATGGCTCCTAGCATGGCTGTTAAACCAACCAAAACTCTATGGGTCAGTTTTTAAAAGACAGTTTAGACGGTGTTTAACAAAACCATGTTCTAAGCCGTTTTCAGAAAAGCAAGCCAAGCCAAGAAGGCTTGCATCCCACACTAGAAAACTATTTATCTGCTTAAAATAACCCACTTATAAACAGATTTGGAGGCCCACTGATTGTCTTAAGCCGCGGTCTAAGTTAGACTCTGTTTAAATAACTGGCCCTATGTGTTATAAAATGAGTCACCTTTTTAATAATACAATATACGACAGCGCAAGGTTTCTATGTTACTTAGAATTTCGTATTATGTACAGAGGAGCCAACTGAACTGTCCTTTGCAAGTAGGAGTTTACATCATGGACGTGTCCTAAAGCATAAGCCTCGGCTCTGAATAACGAAATTACCCGGCACCGTTTTTTGAAGCAAAGGATAGTTTCATGTAATCCCTAAAAATCTCCAAATGTTCGCTTTCGAATTCGAAGCCGAGAAATTTTCGACTCGCATACAAGATCGCCCATAGCGTGAATAAATTGACAATTCTCAATTGCAAGGCCATAAAGGAATATACCAAGTGCAAAGCTGTTGGTAGGGTTTTTGGAATGCTGATCCGCTTGAAGGAATAGAAGATGAAAATTCTATCCATCAGCCTGCCTACAATTTAGCACCTTGTTCGCGCTGTGCCTTTTGTCGTGTTGCCGAATTTCCCCTGTCGCGATATGACAGTGTTTGCAGTGCGCAGTAAAACTCAATTGCTACCGTTAGAAACATTGAGCGATTGGCAGCGATCATATAGAGCCAGGCTATAGAAATATTTGTAGTGTGTTTAATCGCTGAATCGCCGAGTACGTTTCGATATGATCCCTAAGATCGCCGAAGACTTTCTATAGCGACCGAGAGATCGATGAGATCATATGGAAATCGGCCTTAAAAGAAATAAATAAGTTTTAAGTAAGATTGATGGGCCAGGTAATATATGATGAGGCATTTGCTTCAAGGAAGCTAGAGGTAGCCCAGAATGTCCTGTAAAAATGTTTGTTATGCTTCTGTAATATGGTATTTCGAATTCGAAGTTATCGCTGGAGTCCTTCACCAAACAAAGAACATTAAGAGACGCACAGAGAAGAAAATGGCATAGAAACACTGATATGAAGCATCTGAAATGAAACCTGTTGAAGCAGTAATAAAAAGAAAACGAACTGCTGCAGATCTCTCCTCAAGACATTTATGATGAGGCACAAAATCTTATAGCTACCTGAAAATGCGAAATACCATAAAAGCCCTAAACGAGGAAATTCATTTGCTCTCAAAATCATGTCTCTCTTGCTCTCTCTTTCAAATGTCGAAACATGACCAGAGAAATTGAGGCGGAAAGCGCCAATGCGTTTCGACCAACGAAATCGTGGTAAAATATGTCGTAGTCTGGAACGTCAATGCAATTCTAAAAAGCCTATCACATAGCTATAGATGTGATTAGTAATGCAAGCACGTGTAATTCATTTGATTTTAGTTGAAACTATATGTTTGATTGAAAACTGTTACCAGCAAAAATCACTGACCAGAGAAGCGATGAGAGCTTTTGGGACCATAACACGTTGAAGTTTAGGAAGGTTTTACTCACAGTATTTTCTTTAGGCAGTTAGGTTACACGTTTGTTGGTAAATCTTTGGCTATGGTTTATCTGTTTCCCAATCAGCCTATTTAGATTTTTAATTTTACTATGATGAAAGGTGGCCAGAATAATTTTCTACCGGCGTCTGTCACTTTTCCCTATTGCCAAAAAATGTCCAAAGTTATGGGTTACGGTCGGACATACAAAATCTTGGGCGATCAAGCTATCTGAATATCAGGACAAATACGCAAAGGTTTTAAACACAAGCGTAGAGTCAGTCAGTGCCAAATGAAATCAATGCTCGGTGGCTTTCGTTTGTATGGTCAAACGTTGTAGTGTCAAGCATGGACTAAAAACCTAGAACCATGCTATATAAGCGAAGGTATGACTCCTCTTGGAGTGAGACAATTGAGCTTTTTTTGCAGATTTATTTAAACCATTTCTTCCGGCTATCTCACAGATAAACTAAGGGTGCTTTTCCGTTTGTCAGAACCGGGTGACTAGACCGTCAGTTCGTAAACGGAATATGTCATTTTTAAGGATAAGTTTTATTCTAGTCCTTCGAATTTCTTCAAAATAGCGCGTACCATTTTCTAAGTGATTATTTTTCAAGATTTTGCAGAACCATCCCTTTAAAAGGACACATTCGATTTCCAGACTGGCTGGCCAGTTCTGAAAAATGGGAAGCGTCGCAAGAAACATGTCCATCGCAATTCCATGTGCTAGTTCGCTCTAGTTTTTTTTTTTATTACGTTCTCCATACGTGAAAGGAATGTAATTAACGTTGGACTAAGATGCGTTCCCTGCTGCGTCGCTTGAATGAGGGTGCCAACAGAAGGTAATTAATTTTTGGAGGACGAGAAAACTTATTGAACTCTCAAACTTTAAAACCGTAAACACAGCCTTCGTACAGTGATGAAAAATAATAAATATAAAAGTGTAGCATTTTTCTCCATGTTACTGACGAGATAAACCACTTCTTGAGCAATATTAATTTGGCGAACATAGAAACTAGTCATTTCAAGTGGCCATAAGACATGATGAATTTCAGCGCATGCATAATTAAAAAGATTGAAAGCTGTGGATTAAACTACATCGTAATTAGCTATTTCTCAATTCTTATTCCCGTTGGAAATCCACAGGCCTGTTAAAACCTTTATGAAAATTGAGTTTAAGCTTAAAAGCAGAAGACGCGAAGTTTTAGTGACAGGAACGAAACCTTGAGATGACTATCGTAAATAAATAATTTCTTTTACCATTTCTAACATTACTGACGAACCTAAGGCTGTCTGAGTCAATAAAATGAATGTTTCATTGAATGTTTTCAGTTTAATCACAAGGCTAGCGGGCACACATGGTATCTAGGTTTTTTCTTTTGATCAAAAAACTAATTTATCCAAGAAGATGTAAATTTTCAAGAGCAATATATTTATGAAGTCTCTTTTATTGTCTTCGAGGGGAGTTTATATTATTGTTTTCATTTTGGTACCCGTGTCTATAGCTTGTGGCAAGAAATCTTTCTTATTTTCTACTCTCGTTGAAAGACCTTTTTGTCATTTCATAATGGAAGGCAATTACCATGTCGCTCAAAACCAAATTACTTTCAAAGGGTAGAACTTTCCCCGCCTTTGATCTCTCAAATATTAATTACATCCTGCAAAAAAGTATTTCTTTGCCAAGTTGCAGAAAATTTCCAATTTCGCTGAAGACAAACGCACATTGATTCAGAACTACAATGTAAACAAGCACATATAAATTACAAGCATCGACTTGCTAACGCTAATTATGAGCTTTTTTTTCAGTAACTGAAAGAGTGTTTTCAGAAAAACGTAAAAAGGGAGCCATTAGCGAAATAAAACAAAACTTATAATGGTAATTGCTTTAAAGAATTTGCATGCAAACTAGGAACAGATGGCCAATTAGCCACTATTCTTTCCTATATTGCGAGATTAATCTCAAAACTGCAGTTTTTTTCTGATTTAAAAAACCACACGAAAGGCGCCTTTTAAAGGTCTTGTGCGGCCATGTGCGAATGTTGATTCCTTAAGTGCGATATCGCTCTCATCCACCTCTGATATCGCCCAGCAGGGCATATATATTTTAGACAGGAACGCGTGCTTGGTTAACCCTTTCTCTTCCAACTCGCTTACCGCGTTTGATAATTGCTGTTATTTTTATTTTCCTTTACATGGATACCTGTTTTATTTAGCCTATCTCGGCCAATAGAATAGCGTGCGTCATTAGGGATAATTACCTCGCGGAATAACAGTGTTTTTGTTATTACGCCGCCAGAAATCATTAGTGGAGAACGAGACATGATGAAATACCGAGGAACAATGAATTTCGATATCATTGCTGGTTGAGAGTTGTCGTGTTCGAACTGTGCTCGGTCTAGCGACTTGCTTGAGGCTCCAGAGACGCAAAGCGGCCATTATGGGTAGGTAAACATGAGAAATTTGGCCAGATTTTAAAACTAAACGCTGGCTTGTTCTGTACACATGGCGAAAATCGCATCAGGAAACAAATTAAAAAAACACGAGGCAATTTATTCGACGCTGAACTCGATCGACGTCAGTGAAGGATCACGAAATTAGGATAGGCTTAAATGTATTTTATCAGACGTTAATTTTAATCTAAGCAATGCTAACTAAGAATACGACCGTCATTTGAACTCAATCTCGACCGTCTCGCCGAGTCTGTTTATTGCTAATCCAAGCCTATAATTTTGTCTGCATTTCAATTACTCTTCTTCCAGCCTCAAAAAGCAAGGAGCTCGTAAAGGAAACACAACACAAACATCGATGCAGTGGTTGTAAGCTGCCCATAACTGATCGCTACTTGCTCGAAGCTTTGGGAATGTACTGGCACGAGGGGTGTCTAAAGTGCAACTGCTGTGAATGTAAACTTGGGGATATCGGCTCAACGCTGTACAGTAAAGCGAATCTCATTCTATGCAAAAGGGACTACCTCAGGTTAGTAGAATTAATGTTTGGTTTTTTCTTAAAGCGCCAAGCTTTCTATGTTTTCATTTAAGATAAATTAAGAAAAGGCTGACCAACAGCATTTTGAACGGTCAAAATAAATAATCCAACAACTCAGTAGAACCACCTTCTACAGGATAATTTAAGTACCGGCAGAGAAAGGTACTGGTCCATACTGAGCTTTTATTTGGATCGTCACAAGCCTTGAGATTTCATGCACGGAATTAACAGTAAAAACCAGCTTGCACAGCACAATAAACAGAGATATAGAAGCGTTCTGCGCAGAGCTTTCAAATGAATGACCTTAGAGGTCAAAATTGCGCAACGCGGTGAATTAAGATTTGACTTTCAGAGATCTTTTTCAACCTTGGGAAAGTTAAAGTAATGGTATTTGCTTGACCTGTTAGAGCCACCAACAAAGCTCGTCATTTTTTATTCCAAACCATCTTCTTGAAGTTTAAAAATGTACAAAATCATTGCATTTCCTTCCTTGAATTTCAAAATACATCGAACGCGATTTCAGGAAAGATATTACTCATTCAAAGTCCCATATAGTAAATGCGGAAATTCATTTCCGCAATATTAGAATAACAATTATACTCGTCAGTGCTAGCCAAATGGAGTCGCAAAGTGGGGACGGATAACTGGTACAACAAGTACTGTGTGTTTTCTTTTTGCTTCGTTCTGACTTCGTTGAATTTTTCATGGCATGCGAAGACTACCCACGCCGACCCGGCTACCGCCAGTTTCTACAAACTGACGTCAGCGAAAGAATGATCGTGTTTCGCGCCAGTTTGGCGTGTATCCTCTTGTTGAAAATAAACTGCGTCATGGTATTGTCAAATGATAACAGAAAATTATCACCAATACGAAGAAAAACACAACGCCATACTGACGTCAATTTATCAGTTTTGAACACAAAATGAAAGCCCACAATGCCGTCAAATGGAATTTTCACAAGGGAGAGAAAGCGAGGTAGCCATGTGACGGTACTCGAATTTTATTTGAATCTAATTACAATCGAACCACGCAAACTCGAACTAGCCGCAAGGGAAACCAAAACTAGTTCGCGTTACTGGGGGGTTCGACTATCGTCTTAGAGGGGCTGGTGTTGAATTTCAAGTATCCTGTTAATAACTAATAAAATACGATGGTTTAATTATTTTTTCACAATCACAAGTCACTTTGGTGCAATGAGTTTGTTTTATTTGAGCGTTTTGATAAGAACGTTTAGTTTGGGGATTTTAGCCAAAATTTTAAGAACATAATTAAGGACAAAACAAATGTCGAGATCGCCTTTTCCAGACATTACACACGCTACCATTAAATATTAAAGCTTTCAACAAGTCAGTCAGCTATGTTCGGACATTTTGAAGTTTCAAGACCGACGTTTTTACAATAGATAATAGTTTGCTTACTGCTATAAACAATGAAGAAGTGGGCGCGACAGACTGTTCATAGCCCCTTTTTTCCGTGGAATTTTCGACACTCGTACGCTTCGATCAAACTTCCGCCATCTTGGCTTGTAACGGCGGGCGGAAACGGGGAGAGTTACCTTGACGACGGCCCCCTCGGTAGTTTAGAGACTCTCTCCAGGTTGCGCTCGTCGTTACAAACGGAGATGACGGCCGTTCGATCGAGGCGTCCTAGTCTCCAAAATCCCACGGAAAATAGGAGACTGTGAACAGTCTATGGGCGCGGAAAATTTGCTCGTAATTCTAAAAAGTCGATTTTTGATGTTAGCTCTCAGGCAGTCAAACAGCGGAAATACACACATTTGAGTTGATTCACATGCACAGTGATGTGATTGGCAGAAGAAGTTACTATGGACTAATAACCTGTACTCTGAGAACCAAAATCCAGCCTGACAATTTTGTTATCAGCCAAAATTAGCCCCTAACTACTCAACAAGTTTTTTAAAACCAGCGATTGTGGTGTCTCTTTTAGATAATGATGGAGTATGGCTAATCTGGGCGCCATTATCTGCCAGGTTTTGAAAACTTTTAGGCGAATCAGCAAAATACGATTGGACGTCTTCGGTTGTTCTTTGGTAATCTTTCAAAAGCTCGGGTTAGAAACCTAGTGGTCGTTTCGCCGGTGGAAATCATTGCAAACCGTGTGACAAGTTTGCATTCGCAAGCACTGAGCCTCGTAATGTGCTTTCAATGTTTGAGAATTGGAATCACATTCGAAGCTGTAACCACGAAATATTCGAGTAACGAGGGCAAGGACTGCGTCACAAGGTCGAAGAGGATCTGCGTAGGATGCTAAATAAGAAATTTGAAATTTAACACATTTACTCAAAGTTATTCATCACCACGGGTTCATTACTAATTCGCAATAAGACCACGTCCAAGTTTGCTTGATAGCTTAGCTGGTAGAGCACTGCACCGGCATCGCAGAGGTCATGGGTTCGAATCCCGTTCAAGCCTGAATCTTTTTCAAACTTTCTTTTCGCAGCTGCCTAAGTTGCGCACATAACTGCGATAGTCTTAGTCTAACTGGGAACGACTTTACAAGCTTCTCAGTGTCGTGGACTTTGTTGATGTTATAAATTAACCTTTTCTTCTTTTTTTCATTTCTTGGCAGATTATTTGGCATTCCCGGTGTTTGTGCTGCATGTAACAAGCCAATAGCCGCTTTTGAATTCGTAATGAGAGCCGCGAAAAACGCCTACCACATTGAATGCTTCTGCTGTCAGATCTGTAGACAGAGGTTCAGAGTTGGAGAGAACTTTCATTTCTACAACAACAAAGTACTTTGTTCGGAGCATTATAGAAGCGAGAAGGAAGGAGACAAGCCTAAAGAAGAATCAAAATAGGACTTACTCAGACGAAAAGAAATCGGTTTGATCTTTGGAACGCCTTTCTCTAATGATGACCAAGCAACATTTGTGGTTATATGAGGAAGGATCTTCGTTTGCATTGCCTCTTCTTTATTTTAACATAAATGTATCTACCCGTCTAGCATAAAGGTAATAATTTGAATAATACTGTCGAAACGTAATAACTGATATATTAGGAGAGGAATTCGTTGAAAATTGAATGAGAGGAATCCTTTTTCCAAAACATCAGCGTATCTTTGAGCGCGCTAAACGTTTTTTCGGCGCGTTTGTGGAAACGATTTTTTGGTGAATGCACTCAAAACCTATGTTGTTCTCATTGCTAAGCAAGTAAAAATATTCTACAAAAATCATATAAACACCTTCTACTTAGAGAGCTGTGCATTAAAACGTTCTCTTAAGGCTTCACCTTTTGAACACATTTTGTGTTACAGAGAGATTTTCGTTTCATTTTAAACCTCTCGTGGTTATTATTTACGATAAAAAAAAAAAAAAACAAGGTAGGGAAATATATATATATCAGAATTCAATATTTCGAAAGGCGCAGCCTTTCTTTTACGGTCATTACGGATAATGACTCTAAACGGAAACGACGTTACAATCTAAAGTTGGGGGACAGAAAATGGCTAAAGTTATAACGTATAATAAAAGAAAAGAAAAACGTTACATTTTCAAAGTTCAAATTGTAACAGTTGTAATCAGGATTTAGGAACCAAAATGGCGCGAAACGTACATATTCAGTTTAAAAGCTCGCGGGTTGCTATGTTTACACTATGCCTGACCTTTTTGGAACCGATACTAGAACCATACCGGACAGGCGTGTTTTCACAAATGACACGCTGATTTAGCACCAAAGTGCCGCGCGCAGTTCCGCTTCAGTAGAGAATTTAGGTAAACACGACGCCGACGGCAACGGAAACCAGTCAATAAAGAAAAGGCTTAATGAGCTAAACAATGCTGTGCACGTGCATTACAAATTTTGATACATTTCGTCGCCATCTTCGGCCAAAAAACAACGGGAAATGCCCAAATTCAAGGTTTTATGGAGAACTTGAGCACATGACAGTAAATTTTCATTCTCTGTGTTAACTTGAACATCGTTCCCACCAGTTCTGTTACTGGATAGTTCGGCCACATTGTAGAAGTTGAACGAATTGGAATAAGCGCAAAGTAGTACAAGTAACACGAACTTTTATTTTCAAGTGACGTTTTCGTCGGCTTTGCCGTCGTGGTTGCGTAGTCCCCAGTATTGAAAGAAAAACACTTCGTAGCGGATAGGTTTTCGCGGCGCTTCGAGCGTAATGTGCACAGGTAAGCGAATAGGCAAGCTATTGTTGTACAAAGTCTCTTGCGGATTTGCCGCGGCAGGAAAGTTATCCAGTTTAGCGTGAACAACTGTGCACTGCTTTTAGACGTTCAGATATACCGGAACGATTTCCGCGCTGACCAAAAAAATGTTGATTCTGGATAGTGTGAACACAGTCATACTCTTGTAATTTTACGCACTCCATTCCTATAATCTTAAGGTCCAGTTTTAGAATGCCTTGCTTTACTTTAATGAACAATGTATAGGGCATTCCTTGGCGAGATCATAAATTTTGTAGCGTACAATTGTAATAAAAAATCCGATAGAATAACACTAACTAAATAATATAAAATGAAAAGCAGTAAAGATATTATTATGCGTTATAGAGTTTAAATAAAAGCAACGTAATGAAAACAATGAAGTTTCAACTATGCGACCTCCATTAGTCTATTAGCCTACAGTAAAAAATATATCATAAGTGACCAATTAAAATGAAACAAAGTTCCTCGTGTTACGCGAGGCTACACAAAGAGTCTCTCACACACTTTCTGGGGCCCCTTTGACAGGCGAAAGAATCTTTTGACCTCCACTAACGAAACCGTAGAAGCTAGGAAACTTCTCTTAAGGGTGTTGCCTACTAATGCTGAAGTATTTTTGTGTGGTTTATGACTATGCGGGAAAAGTAGGTCTTTGCAAGGGCTATTGGAACCCAAAAAGAAAATTGTGGGTAACTATGAATTTTTTAGAGATAATTAAGCCACAATTATTCTGAAAAGCCGTAAAATACAAGCAATGTATGGCGTTTTTCTTCCAAATTGAAGCTTTATTATCTCTGAAAAATGCATGGGTACCCCCAATTTTCTTTTTGGATACCAATGGCACTTACTAAATTCTGCTTTCTCCGCATTGTTTTAAACCGCGCAAAAATATCCCTGTATTCGTAGGCACCACCCATAGGAAACTCGAGTATCTCGAGATGCTCAGAACGTATGCGCAGCAACAAAGGTAGGCACCGTCCTTAATCAGACACCAATTTGTAATGGAAGTTTTATTTAAATGTATCTATGAGTGTGATAGTGAACACAGCCCTGATGAACTTTCCCCGGGTCAGTGGGTCAGTGGGAAGAAAGAACAATCTTCAGCTAAACACAGAATTAACCCTCAACATTAGCCTAAGATTGTCCACCTACTGTAAACTTAAAAAAGCTTGTGCTGTAGTGCGAAAGATTGCAGTTGCTGCCCTGGCTGCTACACTACTGTACCAGCGGGAAGAAAAGAAGGGCTGATTATTCTCCTTTGTGTTGAAGCATGTTTCTGGGACATTAAACACTTACGTTCGCATTGCCCATCAGCGCTGAGTTCCTGTCCTGGCGGACACTTCGTTATACTGGTGCACTTGTAAGAACCTTCATTATTCACGCACTTCGTTCCCTGAGGACAGGAATGCCGACCAGCGGAACATTCATCCAAATCTGCGCATTTTGAAACACATAACTTCAATAAAGCAATGTGGCAATGACACTAACCACTATCGGGATAGCTTCGGTCCTGAACGACTGACCAAAATGAGCTAAACTGTCAAGGATCTAACAATTTCAAAGGTAGCCGTAAGGGTGGAAATACTACTTTTTTTTACCGTCAAATCCCATTGACCCTTTTCAGTCTGGGTGTTGATGGTTGATGGTTTTGGGAGGAGAGGAGGGGGCAGGAAGTTTGTTCTGACTTCAAAAGTTTGAAAGCCACCAAAATACATACCAAAACTTTATCTGGCAGCAATCTGTTATGACATTTTACTGATCACCTGGCTGTTTTTTTTTTTTTTACAGTAATGTTTTCGAAACTTTGATTGATATTTTTTTTATATCATTTCGGCGTTTCTTTATTGGCTTTGATTACCTTTGAGTCATTTGTTGAGTCATTGTTTTATGAGAACTTTGAGGAATCAAGAAGGCAGCTGTTGATGAATAACGACGGACGTAACTCTTACGTCATTCGATTTCGCCGTCCTATTTTACGAATCTAAGAAGAAAAACGTACTATACAGTCATCAGTTTCGTTGCAAATATATTTAATGCACTTGACGTTGCAGAGGTGAGCGGAAGCTGTCCTCCCACCCCTTTCCCCCAGGCACAGGCACTCGCTAAAAGCCAAGGGCGAACAGGGTTAAAACTTTCTCAAAATGGTTTAAAAAATTCGTTCGTCGATCCTAAGTGGCCGAAACTTGACAGGGTTTCTATAGCATTATGCAAACTAGGAGTGTTACTACTACTCCCTTGGATGGGATACTAGTCTATTGCAGGGTTACCCCCAGCAGTATGTCGCCAGTACCCATTTATACACCTGGGTGAAGACAGACAATGCGGAGCAAATTTTCTTGTCTGACAAAACATCACGACAGTACAGGGACCTAGCCTCGAACCAACGAACCCCCGATCTTCAGACCAAAAGTCCGTTGAAAGACGAAGGAAATGACTGAAATTAGGAGCGAAGCAGGTAATTCGCTCCTGTTGAAGGACAACAATGGTAAATAAAGCTTCATAAATTGTGAGGAGAAAGCCATAGGCGATCGAAAATCCCAGTAATGCAAATGTCAGATCAATAGATGACCAAGGTTTCTGTTTGTCTTGTTTGAGGCGTTTCACCGTTATTTTTTGAGAAATCTAACAACATCGTGGAGAGGGAGCGGGGAGAGCAAAGCTCCTAACTGCCTCTAACTATAGAGGTTCCGTCCTTGGTGAGCCACAGCTATCTGATTTGATTCGTTCCACTGGACAACAATTTTATCTTCACTTCCCATGCTAATACTTAAGTGCACATGTCAGGGTCTAAGATACGTATTTTTGTTTACAGTTAAAATCAACATATAGGAATCAAAGCCGCAAAAATGAATCCAAATTAAACTTGACGCGTAACCAGGAACAGCTAAGTTCTGCTTTGATGAACCTGACCCAGCTCTATAGAGCAATGGCTTCTCTGTTGTCTAATAATACCCTTCATGGTGTGTTCTAAAAAAAAGACAATCAATGGTATTTGTAGTCTGTAGGCTTCAAGGAAGTTTCTTTACTGCCACGAGCGAATAACAGAAATTCTTAAGTTTCAGGAATTCTTACCCTCGCATGTGTTATTCTGTAATGTCCGTCCACTGTCACATTCGCAGCGATACGATCCATCAGTGTTGACACAGGTGGAGTACTGTGGGCATTGGGCTTCCCGTGTCCTGCATTCATCTTTGTCTGATGGTTAAGAGAACAAAAAAAAAGTATAATCACTCATTATTATATAAATGAAATATATTATTGCCTGCTGTACATGTCCTGCATAGTATGTAGACGTCATGTGTGCTTCTTGGGCGCTTCCTTTATGCCCTGTAGTTCGTGTGCGTATCATGTGCACCCCTTGTGTGCTTCATATGCCATTGGTTAGATGTTTGTGGGAACCTGTGAGAGGTTCGTGTGCGCTTCGTCTGAGGTTCGTTTGCGTTTCAAGTCGGCTCTCGTTAAAGCTTCCTGTGAACGTTGCGTGTCTTTTCCGTTAGCTTTGTGTGTACCTCGTTTTGAGAGCTACATCTGCTCCATGTGAGGTTTATGTGGGTTCTATGTGAGCTCAGGGAACGCTAGCTACCTTCGTGTACATTTGTTTCTACTTTCTATGTACTGCGTAGGTTAGCGTGCTTCATATGCGCATGGTGTGAGTCTGGTTTCTGCTTCGTACTCGGCTCGCGTGTGTTTCGTGTTAATTAATGTGCATTTTAAGTTACAAGCTTCGCTCGAGTTTTAATGGTTTCCACGATTACAGATACACCAGCTGTGATACAGGACGATCGACAAACAAAACAATCTTGTAGTTAACTTCCTTCTGATTCTATACTGACCGTAACAAGAACTTCCAGAAGCTTCGTAGCCCCTGCTGCAGACACAACTATAAGATCCATCATTGTTTACGCATGTCTGTTGGCGACCGCATCGGTGAAGTCCCCGGACGCATTCATCGACATCTGTCAATCAGAAAACCAGATCCTTATCTTCAGTGTCACGTGATCTCTCACGAACGTTAGGATTGGTGCTTTTCATGCATAAAGATGCCAGATATAAAATGGACGAGACCATTGCATATTGTACAGAGTCGCGTTGAGTTTGTTTCACATGCATAATTTGGAACGTATCGTAAAGTATTGAATCATGGGTTCCGGGTGAAAGCGAGAGATATTTAAAATGGCGTTTATGTATCTTATAACACAAGGGCATATTTTTGTACCAGAACTACATCGTAAAACAGAAAATTTCTCTAGTTATCCAAGAGATGATGTATGTCTTCTCAATAGTGGCTAAAACTCTTGGTTTCTGTAGGCGCAAAGGTCTTTTTTGCCACGACAACCTTGTCAATAGATAAAACTAAAAGTCGTCAAATTAAAGCTACGGGACACCTACCTATACATCTGCCGCCCTGTTCCTCTTCCCCCAGTCTGCACGCAGCCTCAGTTTGATTGACGCAGTGGTAACTTCCGGGAGAGTTTACACAAAGTTGCAAAGGACTACAAACGCTCCCGTTTCTAAGTTGACATTCATCTATGTCTGCAGTAAGGCAGAGAATACAAATGGAATACTGTAGATTAAATATATGACTAACTAAATGTCTTGATTACCGTATTTATTCGATTAACCGCCCTGGGCGCTTATTCAATTTTGGGCCAATGAGGGTGGGCGCTTACTCGAGGTGGGCGCTTATTCAAGGGTGGGCTTTATTATTTTCCCAACATTTTCAGCAAGCGAGGACATTTTTAGAGAATAACAAAACCAGGGATAACAAGTTCACTTCGCTTCAACAATACAAAAGAAAGTGCAAAATCTAACAAACAATATAAACGTTCATTGACTAGTCACTACCGTATCTAAAACGAACTTTGGAACACAACTGACGCTCCTCTTACTGCGCGATGGGCTAGTACAGAAATGTTTTTTGTTGGGAGGGGCTGGGGTGGGCGCTTATTCGAAGGTGGGCGGTTAATCGAATAAATACGGTGGTTGGTATTCCGATACATTCCATCAGTTTCCGTATCACCCTAGTTCCCATGCCTAATCGTGCTTATCTAGTGGGCCGAGCTACCTATTTGAGACTTGGGACCTAGAGCGATAGCGCGAGGCTTCCTAGCTTCCCGGTCAGCTCAACGTGGACGTCACGTTCGGCCGTACGCCAAGGATGACTGAGGGCGAGGCTGCCTTCGTATCAGTACCCCAAGAGTAAGAGACGTTCTCGCGCGCGTGACTACACGAGTTTTACGAGACTTAACGAGCGATTTGGATTAGAAGATTGAAGTGCATATAAAAGAAATGGAATCAGTCGTGCGGCCAATGAGATCGCACGATACAATAAATATGGATCACATGCTAAACACAAAATACTACAAGTTGTTATCAGACTGCCATACCTCGACAAGACACCCTGTCTGCCTGAATTTGAAATCCCCTGCGACAGTAACACTGGGCGCCTTTGTTCGGTATATCCCTGCACTCTTGCTGACAAAAGTTGGCGGAACACTTCGGTTTCAGCGAGGGATCGATCGTCGGAATGGTGATTGGAGGCCTGGCTACTGAGCCTGTGAAGACAAAGTTCAGATCCCTAATTCAGGCAGGAGCCGATTACTTGGAGCGCACAACTCCTGTAGACTGATGTAACGACGTTTTTACAGACCTATTTATTTTTTCTCTTTTGATCGAAAATCCGCGGGGAAAAGCAAGAAAAACGAACAAATAAAACTAAGCAAGCGCGAAATTCGAAGCGCGAGTCGCGCGTAGATGGGACAAAGCCGCGAGCCACAAGCAGCGCGCTTGAATTTTTTTCTCGTTGAGTTTTTTGTGTTCTTCTCCGCGGATTTTCGAGCAAAAGAGAGAATGCTCACAGTCTACTGTTTATACTTAGCTTTGTTTTTCTCTGCATTGTTTTTCATTCTTTCACTTTCATAAAAATACTGAAGGTAACAACAAAAAGGCGCTGTTATCTTACCACTGCAGCATTCGCTGAAAGCCTTCAAGCAGGGAAAACTTAAGTTCTGGGAGGCAAAATCCCGAAATACAGCCACAGAACACGTGACATCCTTGTCCTCCTTTGCTTTGATGCCCAGTGCACAGCAGTCACAGCATTCGCGGAAATCATCACCGCCAACAAAAGGTCTGAACCAATCACAGGGTTGGCCCAGGCTAAACAACAGAAAGGAAACTATCTTCAATTCCGAACAAGCACTTTCACTCTTACATACAAACGCATGATGAAGTTATAACATTGTTGTCTATCCAATAAATTATAGGTCCTAAAACCGCTGATGACTACAATAACCGCTTTGAAACAATTTTAATTGTTCGTTCAAAGGACTTTATAGGGATTTATTTTTGGAGAGGAGTTGATTTCCTAGGGAGCTTATTATTCAAAGGTATTTTGAATTCAAAATTGTTGGGTTTAACAGTAAGAAAAAGCTTTTAAAAAATGCTAACAGCTAAACGTTTTTTTAAGGGGTGGCCCGAAGGGCGGAGGTTGGGAGTGGTGGATAGCTTATTTTTGGAATTTTACGGTATGATCTGGAAAATGGCTCTAATTTTTAACTGTGCAAGAAATCCTAACTCGATGTGACCTTTCAATTGAAAAATGCTGAGCAGTATTTGCATTCCTGCAGTGCTGTTTATTATAACGGGGGAATCTGCATCGGGGTAACTGATAGCTGAGAATTGGCCAAAATTTTAACTGTCAGCTGAGACATGGCAGTTTTTAAAGCTGGGAATCGTTAAAAAAACTGCTAGCTAACAACTGTAAAGTTAATACATGGACAGTAAGTTAACAACGAAAATGGCTCAGAGCTCCTCACAACTTGTTTCAAAAAGTCGTACGGTCGTCAGAAGATAACAAGCATTGTTCAGGTAAAAGTCCGGAAAGAGATTAAAATCACCTGAAAGTTTCTTCTAAAATATTCGAATGATATTCGACATTGACATCGATGATACAATACAGGACCGCAAAAAACACTGAGAGGTAAAGGTTAACTGAGATCCGGCATAATTGAGGGCTGGGAAAATTTGCTTAAACTTTAACTGATGGCTGAGAATCCAGCACCCACATACAGAAACTCTAACATAATAGTAATAATAATAATAATAATAATAATAATAATAATAATAATAATAATAATAATAATAATAATAATAATAGTACGAGCGAGCGCAGCGAGTAAGTCAACTATTGTTTTTTATCGCGCGCCATTTTTCACCCACTGTTTGCATAAACAACCGTGAAAAAGCGGGAAATGACGTCATCAATATCCTCACTAGTGAGGATACGGAAAATACGCCACTCGGATCCAATTGAATTCAAATTAATTTTAATTCACACTTATTCGAATGAAATACAATATATTTTTATGGTAAGAAAAAAATAAACATACAGAGCATTTTATTAAGTGATTTTACCTTCTAGGGAAGAAGTGCGTAGTGGCCAAGGGAGCAAGGCTTTCGTGTTGGCCACTGCCTCTGTGCAGTACGGATGTAGTTTTGTATGAATTAAACGAGAGGTGTATTTTCAAGTAAAACACTTGTGTCCATATAATAAAGCACTTACAGTTAAGTAAATAATAAAACTTACGATGCTTCGTATTTTCCACTCTCGCAACTCAGCTTCTGGATTTCTTTAACGCAGCAAATTCTTTCGGCGTGTCGACAGATGATGCGATCCATCGGATTATTAAATCGTCTGCGATCCAAATCATCGGAGTTACACGAAGTAGGATTGTTAGCCCTTTTTGCTTTTCGTTGGCCTTTCGAGCAGCATCGGGTGACCCAGCTCAAATACGAGGCTTTATAAAAGAAGAAAGAAATTTGATGCTTTATACCTGACTTTGTTGAAATCGGTTAGGTTCAAGTTTTTCAACCCAGACAGTTATAATAAGGTGCTTCCTTGCGTTTAAGTAGGAATAGGTTCTGTCATTTTTAGGGTTTATAATTGTTTCAATACTGTAAATTCCGAATGTACGCCTCCCTGAATCTAAGCCCTCGAAATCTTAGACGCTAAAATCCTTCCGATAATTAGCCCTTTCACTCTAACCCCCCCCCCCCCCTCCTCTCTCCCTCCTCACCACCACCACCACCCCCACCGACACCCGCAAAGAATATAAGCCCCTGGTTCTGTTTGCGTTAGCTGTTAACTTAGGATTTCGAGCTGATTAATTTTGAATCGTAGAATTCCCTCCGATGATAGCACTAAACGCCCCCCTTCCCTTCCCTTCCCCACCCCCGAAAATGCACCACCTTTGAAGGCCAGGTCTTCCATTCGAATTTTAAAGGCAATATCTTTTCTTTTAGCGTTTGCAATAAAAATGTCAATTTCTGTAAATTTCTGTGACAATACAAAATTTTTAACAGAACATAGCATTTCGTTTATGAAGTTTGTTTCCCACAGATGTGGATTTTAGAAAGGAATTAAATGATTTTTTAATAGAGTAGATGTTTGCTGAGAATACTCTACAGAAATGTTTTCACAGGCTCTACATTTGTCAGTATATTGGTATTATTTTTTTTCTCAGTGGCTTTCAGGTTCCTCTGTTAGAGAGTTTTCTCCTGGACAAAGCCTTGAATTAACATTAAAAAAAAATAACATGGTTTTAGTAAGGGAATATAAATCTTCGGGTGAAAGTTTCATTTCTTTCCGGATTTTTTTTTTGTTGGTTTCTTTCTTTATTTTCTATTAATATAATTTTCCTACTCATTGTCAAAGTTTATCAATCGCAGAGGTTCATAAAAACGTGACGCATTCCTCATTATTAGTCGGGCCCGAGTAAGAATTTCAAGCACTTGAATTAGATTGCTTCAGACAACAACTGAGGCCGCCAGATGTCTTGAATATTACGTCTTCCTGCATGAACCGCGATGGAATATCGTCTGGAATACGAGCAATAAACCAACACAATGTACTTTGAATAAGCCACTTATCTGACAACTTTTTTTCTAACTTAGTCAGAGCAGAATAGCTAATAGCTTCTTGGATAAGCTCACTTAACAACATAATACTAATAAGCTTAGGTAAAAGGTAAAGTTTACATACAGGAAATATGAGTATTTATCACACCCCGATACATGGTATACGCAAGAGCTCATATGATACAATCCCGTACAGCTTCGTATACCCTTGCGGTTTGCACAGTCGCACAAATAAAATTATCACACAGAGAATCTCAAATCAATGGCAAGGATCATCATCAGTGCTTAGTTAAAGCCAAGTACTTATTAACAAAAACTTCGTTGTTTATATAAGGTCACACTTTGACCCACTGCCACAACGTTTGCCATGCAATCAAATAAATACGTATTCCATGTGCATGAAGCATACAGTCATTTTAGTTTCGGTTAAGATCCACTCGGCCTTTGTCGGTCGCTGCAGAACATCGCCATAAAGTAAGCTACGACTTCCTAGTTTCAACTTGATGGATGAACAGTGGGTAAAGAAATATAAACAAGCCCTTAGTTACCTTCAAAATCTTGTAATTAATCATTGGGTTAATGGCTTTCTTCCATTAGGTGACATGAAAAGTTTAACTCACCTCGGGCAATGGAGATGTACACCAAAGAGACCAGCAAAAGCAGCACGATGTCCGACAAACGGGCCATTTTTGAAAATCCTCCGAGATAAAAAATAAACTTTGAAAGCGCCGCGCTCAATGAGTTGCGTGCGAAGTTATTTACGATGAGCTTTGTAATCGAAGCTTCTGTGGCATACAGATCATTAGCAAGCTGAGTGCCAGAAATCATTGACGTTCTGAAATCGGACACCTATGATCAAGGTCAGTCGGACTCTTGAGGGTGGGGAGAGCCAATGTAAAAAGGATCGGGGTGGTCCCCCGGGTGATCCTCTTCTTTGTGAAACCGAAATCGTTCGCTTTTGGTACATTTTAGGGCCTTCAGTTGCAGTTCTCTTCTATCGATCTTTCTTGCTGTTGTTGTTGTACTGTGGGTGTTTTATTTTGTTGGTTTGTTTCATTTTTGTACTTTTAGTCCTGAAAGAGTAAGGGTTTCGAAATCTGGTAGCAAGATTATATCGTTGTGAGGGGTACCTTCACCATCACTCCCCTTCCCTCTTTGCTAGCCGCTGTTCGGGAAAGGAAAGCCAGACCCGAGGGAGAGGCGGAAATCGAGCCTAAGCATCGTGCCGTTCAACACTGACCTCGTAATGTAACAGGGGCTTTTGGGGCTTTTTTTAGCTCTGTGGCTAAGCGAGAGGTGCCCTGCTACCTACCGGGATCTTTTACATCAAGTGGACCAGATCTTCTTCACAGGAACATAGCGTTTATTGCAGATCTTGACTCATTCTGTTACAAGCAGAACTCAGAAGCTTTTACTGAAGAACATTTGTCATATAAGACCCTGGCCAATAGTATTTCGACAACTCAATTTCACTTGCGTAAGCTTAGCAAATGGAGGAAATTCTAAAGAAAATACTTTTTGCGCCTTTCGAAAGAACAGCGGGTGTTCAACACCTATGTGTTTTACTTGACGGTTACAAAGGCTCCGATATTTCCTAAACTGAATGAAATCTATTTTTTTCACCGAAAAATGTCCCGTAACAGTAAGAAAGCATAATGAAATTCAATATTCTTGACCTCTTGGGTAGAATGATAATGGCTTTTTATTTTTCTGAAGGCTCGTTTCTCAATCATTTCCGCTGATTTTTTTCTCATTTTGAGTTCAGAAGAGTCAACTGGTTTACGTAGAAGTTGTGCGTTAATGCCTCTGAGCTGGCACAATAAAAGTAACTGAAAAGCAGTACGTATATGAGATGCGTAACCACTAAATAATTATATAGTAACGGCGTAAATCAGTATACAGTCGAAGCTCTCCTTACGACCACTCTCCTAAGCGACCAGCTCCGAGTTATGACCATCATCAAAAGCTCTCGTAAGCGACCGCTCCCATAAGCGACCGCGAACACTTTTGAGAATTACAAACGGGTCTTTTCCTTCGTTTTAAAGCTCTCGTAAGCGACGACTCGGAGCTTCCGATACGTATTACGGCAACTCTTTAATAAAAGTATACACTTCGTGATCACATTTACAGCACTATAGCACTGTCTAGTAATGTTCGAAGGTAAAGATCTCGAACCTAATACTCAAAGATGATTTACGGCTGGATCAAGAGTGTTACCCTGAGACCGAGGTAGAAGGCTTCATGCTAAAAGCTCTAGTAAGCGGCTAGCTTCTATTATATCAGCTGTTGGTCCCTTACGAGATTGCATTCTCGTAAGCGACCAGCTCTAGTTGCGACCACTTTTTCCAATTTCCGAGGTCGTCGCTTACGAGAGCTTCGACTGGATAACAAATAGAAAAGGGGGTTAATTTCTACTAAGAATCAAAGAATCTGTAGTGCTACATCGGGGAGTTGGGGGGGGGGGGGGGGAGGGGTAGAGGGGAGTGGAAACAAATACGGAACGATTATCGTACGAAATCGCGTGGAATGTCGCCTGATACTTAAATTCAGGGGAAATATTTTATTATTCAACACATTGATAACAAAGCACAGTTTTATTGCAGAAAGGCTGGAGACGATCTTTATTTTGCCATTTTTCTCCCCGACACAGGAAATTACGTATATCGCAGGATAACTGTTGACTACAGACGACGAATATTCAGGTACCATGACCATATTTGGGCAGTGTTACAATGTGTTGTGTATTATTTGGTGTCGACTGAGTTTGGCCAAAGTAAAGAGATCCGACAGCTGACGGTTCGTGCGTTAGCTTTTCGTCAAAGCGAGTCCTGTTTTTGAATGGATATAGCTATTTTTCTCACCGGGAGGACGGGGTTGTCGCGTTCAATTTCGATTTTCCTGCCCGCTTCCTGGGTACGAGGTTGTCCTGCCCGCTTAAAACTCTTCGCTTTCTGACCAAATGTGACACCACTGTTTGTTGGATGATTCTCTCTAACAAAGGGCTAACAGTCGGTGGCAAAATTACCTTATTCAGACGATAAAACTCAACACTATGTGTACAGTATTGTTGGCGGAAAAAAATTAATTAAAAAAAATAACAATAATAATAATAATTATCATAATAATTTTTTAGTTAAATATTTTAATAATTATGAAATAACTTTATTATTTACAAGAATAAAATCTACTAGATACAGTTTGAATTCTATTAAAACCTAAGTGATATTACAGTTTGCTGTCATAAAATTGTGAAATATCAACATCTCATATATAAAAGCTAATTCATATGGGTTTGGTTCAGAAGATAAAAGAACAATTTCCTCAGATGTAATAAAAATATATATACCCTCATAATAAAAATATTCTAAATAAATGCCCAGTCACAGTGTTCCCAATCATACACTAAAAAATAGTTCAGACTGACAAAAAAAAGTCACTACTTAAATTCTGGCTTGCGCACTTTCCGATTTAATGTCAGTAATAATCTAAAAATAATAATAATAATAATAATAATAATAATAATAATAATAATAATAATAATTCTTTTTTCGCCTTTAATGGTATCCAGTTGAGTAAATTTCAACTGCAGCAGTTCAGTTGGGTTTACAGGACAAAGGTTATTCGCCGGTTCGTTTAAGTAGCCCTACCCCTAACCCGCTCGGCTGAGTCGTGCCATCTTTAACATTAACTGAAAACGTAAAATAATATTTAATATTCAACACAATCTTTATTGCAGATATTTATCCTGGTATGATACAATAAAAATTCCTTAAGTGGTAATAAATAGCCATTCGTCCACAGGTTTTTCCAAAACTATTGCAATGGTATAAAAATGTATATTTACACAATCTACAAATCAGTTCGTTCCTTTTAAAAAAACGACTACAAATGGAGTTGAAAAACTATCAAGCTTTTCTCTGTAGAAATAACATCGCCGTTGGAAATTGATGAGTGTTTAAGTAATCCATTTACCGTTTTTGCATAGAAAATAGAGAACTTGAGTAATTTAGGGTGCGTTTCCTTTTTCTGAACTATTCTGGAATGAGAATGTATAGAAACGGGAAACCTTAAACAAGAAGCAATTTCAAAAATTCCCTTGAATGGCCCCTGAGTAAAACTGTCCATTTTCTAAAACAGATTGAATTCGAAGAGCTTAAACCCAAGGCCAAAGAAACTCTTTTCTTTTTCTAATCTTACGACGATTCGTTATGTAGAGCCTTCGTTTAGTCGAGAAATTGCAAAGTCAAAGACGTTTGTATGTCATGGGATTTACGCCATATCACTGGTCAAATAACTGGAAATTTCAGACTGGATTTTACTGCCTTAACTATTTTTCAAATAACTGATTAGTGGCTTGTTTATCCAGAAAATGTTGACGGAATTAATGAAAAGGATGTGCGTGTTTGTTTGTTTGTTTTTTTTCTTCTAAGGTTGCTTGGCCCCGAAAATCATGCAGTTTTGCTTATTCTTTCTGTTGCCTCGTTTGTTCAATCGATTTATAATCAGGCAAAATCGACGTAAAATGACCGGAACGACATTCTAACGATTCCAGGATCAGGATAACTAACCACGAGTTAAGTTTCACGTCATTTAAGGTCCTCATTCCAGAATAACTCCTCACTAAAACGCACCATTAACTTATCTACTCCTAGACTCCCTTGACCCGGGTTCATCATTCTCATTGGTTCATAGCGCACGCCTGTTGTGACTGGCCAGCCTAATAAATTTGATTTTGGTTTAACGACACTCAGTTGAAAACCGTTTAATAAACTCAATAACCTTCATTTCCCGTGAAAATATGTACGCAAATTTGTCCTTGAACATTGTCTGTAACATAAAACTCACCCCCTCTCGTGCTTCGCTTTTGTGAAACCGTTCACTTCTCGAAACAGCTAATGCCTGCGGACATCTTTTAGTGCCAAAAGAGATTATTGCTTATAAATATGCTAATCGATGAAGTCAGATTTTAGAGAAAGCGGTTGACAATTTACAATTTTGATGTCGTCACATGCATACAAACCACCTTAGTTTAAGAATTCTAAGCTTCCAATTATATTCATTCAGAACTAGTAATGACCATTTTTAATGTTTTTATGATTAATTCAGGTTCCATCCCAGGTCACGAGATTTAAGATTTTGATCAACCGAGAAAAAAGGGCTTTGATCCAAATTCCCTTACGGCGAATAACTTTTAAAGTATTAAAACGGTAAGGAGGAAATCCCTCTTTAGGTCTTACTTGTGTTAAAAATTTTCGTAGTTATAAAAGAATAAACCTAGGAAGTAAATGCAGGGTATAAAATAAGCATTTTTCTTCCTATGCAGTTAAACTTATATTATTTGCCTGTCTGATACATTGGCCCTCGATATAGGTTTAAATTCGTACCCCCCCCCCCTCCCCATAAAAAAAAAAAATTAAAGAGCAGCTATTGTTGGTTTTCACATGACGTCATAAAAAACTGAAATTCATAACTAAAGACAATTTTGGGTTTTTTTCTTCATCACATATAAGAAAATCTGAATTTCCATCGGCTTGCTTGTTTACAGCACGATAGCATCCTTTGTTTTGAAAATAGAGCAGTTTGAATTTTAGATTTTTGCGCAGTGCGTGACAGAAGGATTGCTCCTCTAAACATGTCACGTACATGAAAACATCGATTCGCCTCGTGTTTTTTTTAAATCTGATCAGCTAACATGTAATAGAAGCGTTAATGTCAATGTGTGAAAGTTCAGCAGAGAGAAGAAAGACTTTGAAATAGCCAAGGTAAACACCAGATGTTTTTGCTGGTTTCCGGCCGCCATGTTGGTGCCCATCAGACGGGGCACCAACATGGCGTCCCATACTAAACTCTGTAATTTTCCGTGGTACATTTTCTCGAATAATTCGATTAGGAGATATCGCACAGCCCTGTGGCTTTCACACGTTGTTTACGTATCACTCTTCAACAACATATCAATTTCTTGACTTTATCTATTGAATGGTTGAGGATTTTATTTTTTCACTTGCGTGACGATGTGTGAGGTGAAAACCACCTATTATTTGCTGCTTTCTCGTGAGAACGAAAGTCATTTTAGAACCATGTCATTTGACCAAATCTGCCATGGTCATCGTTGACATTTGATTATCGATAAGTTAAAGTCATTCTAATAAGTATTCGCGTTAACGAAAGGAAAGAGTTTGACTGAATTTTTAAATTGGGTCCAATAAAATAACTCTCTTTTGAGAGATCGTCAATTTAAACAAAACTTTGTAGTGGCATTAACAAACAAAATCAAAGAAGGTCCACACCTTCACCTTCACCTTCACTGTACCTTCCAAATCTTGAACTTCCGGTTTCGGGCAAATTGATCTTTTTATTCCACGAAAATTATATCCCATGGCCTACTATATTCGAGGAAGAGAACTGGTAAAACAGTTCAACTCACACGAACATCAGAGGAATGGGAAGATTTCACTAAGACCGACGAAAATCTTGTCGAACACCTTGGTTACAACACAAGCGATTAACTGATGAATGGTACAGCCTGGATGATCTCGCCTCCACTTGCCTTGGTCACCAACGGGTTAGTTTTCGCGATGGGCACTTTGCGTCGAAATTCACTTTCTTTTCCGCAAAAAGTTAAAGCGCGCGAATTAGCTGTTCCGTTTTAGGGACTCCTTCTCATACTGACGTCACAGTAACGTTCCGTTCCCTGGCTTCACTCGAGTCTCTTTCCTGGTTCTGGGAATTGCTGGGAACCCCGCTTCTTTCAAGAAGATTTATCAGAATTCCCATTTGGTTCTCTAGTCTCTGCATGTTGGAAGACATTTCTTCAAAACGTGCTTCTAAATCCTCGCACTTACAACGTCGGGCGTTTGTCTTACAGTCAGAGCACGTAGACTTAGCAACGCTGAGTTTATGGTGTGGGGCCTCTTCTGTAAAATCACCTTCGCTGACATCCTCTTCTGCACTATTCTCTTCACTGGGTCTATGAACATTTTCATTATCATCAGCACAAGCGATGTCACTCAATCGCGTTACATTGAAGAAACGTCCGAGGAACTCCGTCGATGTATCGTCCATAGAAAGGCTGTTGTATTTCTGAAGATCTCCGTTTCCAACTCTTTCTTTTGAACTATGAAGAGATTCTTTGTCTAATAACCTACCGCTGCGGACGCCAAGCATTGGTTTCATCTCGTACTCTTGGTCCACCATTAACCGGTTTTTCTTGTGGGTGCAAGAATGCTTCCGCTCCGCTCCAGCTTTTGGATGGCTTCCAGAGCCATTCCTGTTTGCTTCATACAAGTTTTCATCTGTTAAACCCTACGAAAGAGAACACGAAGACAAAAAAAAAAAATAATAATAAATCAATAAATGGAGATTTGAGGGGCACATCCCCAGAGTAGCTTTTTGTCCACTGTTTCCAGGTCGAATTGGAATTTGGAAGCGTTGGAACCAGGGAAAAAAAACACCCTCGGAGCAGGGACGCCAACCAACAACAAAACATTTAACAGATTTGGTGAAACTTATTGTAACTTATCCTTTAGTTCTTTTTATTTTAAATCTCTTCATTTTTGGTCCATCACCTGTCATTCATTTCTAAACATCATTACGTAATATGGAGGATAACTAGAAAATCGGATGGTTAACCTGCCCTTCATCCTCAATCGTTACCTCAAAATTATTCCAATTTAATTAAATTTTTAATATACAAGAATGTACTTATAACAAGCTAATTACCATGAGGAAATAAAGGTTGTTGTTGTTGTTGTTGTTGAAAGTGCATTCTGAAACGTCGATCGCTATTAGCGCAAGAAAACACTATTCATTGATTTGTCGGCTCAGTCCCTTCAAGCCCATATGAACGGAGAGAATGAAGATACCTTACTTTACCCAGCTCAGAGACCAAACCCTTTAAAAAGAGAACAAATCTAATGGCATTACCTCATCACATACATCATTGTGGTTAGCCGCATCCATCATTCCCAGCAGCTGCGCTCGTTGATCTCGGTATGAAGACATAACATCTCCAAGATCCTTAAGCTTGATCACGTGACAGTCTACACAGGTAGAGGATCGTAAAGTGACCTTGGCTTTTGGGCGGGAGCAAATCTGCCTTAAACTGGCTCCATATGCATCTCCTTCTCCTAGAATTGATGGAAGAGACTCAGTTTAGAACCGTGAAATTGCAACCTGCCGTTCCGCTTAACATTGAGCGTTAGCCCTAGTAAGGAAATGGGAGGCTGCACGAGGCAAAGAAAAAAACTTGATCTCGGCGCGAATCGAGCAAACCATAATCACTAAATTTTCTTCTCTTTTGAAACCTGCACTGTTCGAGCAATGTATTAAGTCTGTAAATAAACCCCAAAGTGTGACCATTAAAAAAAAGCTTACGAGAAGCACTGTTAACTGGTATTATTTCGTTTTCGATACTTTTCTATTTCAAATGACGATTTTGTTTTCTTTTTCGACTTAGCTCAACTCTTAGAAAGGAAGCATTCGAGGCTTAGCTTACTTATTCTTCCGCGCTGTTCACCGTGGAACATGATATCAATCTTTCCCCGCCGCACAAGGTGCACAGAATCAATATCATCACCATCGTGTAGAATCTGATGTCCCGGAAGATGATGATGCCGATGCATTTTCTTGGCCAGCGCTCTCAGGCAACTGTCTTCGAAGTCGTGGAACAGAAATGAATCGGACAGAACTGTTAAGTGCATATGAAGGTGGATCTCGTACTGGAGACCATCCGGGAACTTTTGGAGCACCTGCAAGAAACAAAAATCCGGTATCAAACGTCGCGTGAAACTCGTGGTCACTACTTGATCAAACTTCCACTTCGGGCTACGTATCACTGTCGACATTTGCATTAGAAGCAAACCCAAAACAAGTGCGACGCACGCCCACTGTAAAAAAAAAATGCTTTTATCTGAGAATTAATGGTGTTTTGTCCTTCTCGTAAAGAAAAATGGCGGATTTGGTGGGAGAGCGAAGTCACTTGCATCCATGTTTTCTCCAAAAAAATAACAGTAATTTTAGTGAAATCAGGTTAAATGTCTCTTCACCTGTTGCCTGCCCAAGCGGCTCAGCAACTGCACGATCTTCAAAACGAGGAAGTAATATAGTTGCGGAATTGTTTGTAAATCTCAAATTGTTTTCAAATTAATCACCACATAAGCACACGCACCGCAACATCAGTGTTTCTGGATCAATTAATAAATTACCTCGGATTTTGTAACGAATGTTGTATGCACAAGGAATCATGATGAACAGCAATGTTTCACCAATAATGTGTCCTCGTTTGAGCAGACTCTGGTGTTTAATAGCTACGATAGCTTAAGATAAGATGACTACCTTTGGACAACAGAACGTTATTGGTCACGTGATACTAACCTTAGCCATATCTGTCCCCTTGGTTTGAGACCAGGTGTGACGCGAGTAATCCCTGAGCCTCCGAGCCAGCGGATTCTTCACCTTGAAATAACGAATAAATTCGTTGATCTGAAGAGACTCCTTCCTGTACCGGAAGTTACTGGAGTATTGACCGTGAATGATAGCTGTCACGTTACCAAATATAGCTGCGTGCATCACGGCTGCAAAAAAAAAAAAAAGAAAAAAAAAACCGACATCTTAGTAAACTTAAGTATAATCGGTTTATCAGTAGCATGGGGCCATATTGAAGACGTCTGAGTCTTCGATGGTAGATGAAATGATGAACGATCCACACACTGATCGGATTCTCTAAGCACTGCACTACACGGAGGATTTTATCGAGCTATTAGTATAGACACATTTTTTGTGACACTTTTCTCTGTGCCTCAACCCAAATGTTTGATAAGAATGACTTGCAACACCAAAACCTGGTTGACTCAACAATTAAAGGAAGAGAGTCAGCCTTGCATATAGATAGGTATATTCTGATCTTTAGCCGATTGTTCCTTGCAACTGGGGTGACTATTGTAGGCCATATTTACTAGTATCAAATGTGACAAGCGTTCTTCATACTCAGCTTGGATTGGTAATTTAGACAGTGTCATAAAAGTGGAACTTGGTCTGGACATGAAGTAAGTAAACTGAACAACTCGCTGTTCTCCTTATCGCAAAGCTGTGATGCCAAAGCAAGAAATATCGACTGCGGACAAAACACCCATCTATAAAGCCGAACATTATTTTTCACGAAGCGTACATGGTACACCATCAGAAAACTCTGTCAAGGACGCTGCCTCTTGTTTGCTACTGCGCCTACGTTCTGTGCACCTTGGCTCTGATTTGACTGTTGTGGCAAAAGAAGATCTTAGCAAGTGTTTTTGGAATCCAAAAAGAAAATTGGGGCTAACCACGCGTTTTTCGGAGATAATCAAGCTTCAATTTGGAAAAACATTCCATACATTGTTTTCATTAAAACGTACTTTTGTCTTATAACCAACCCAACTATACACATTAATGCGAAGTTGATTATGGAAATAAATGCCCTGGGTACACAACTATTTCTTTTTTTCCTTCCAGAGGAGTGGCCGTTCCGCAAAAGCGTAATACGACCACAAAGGCTTCATCGTCGTGGCTCGGTATCGCGAAAGTCGTTCAGGGGAAATACCCTCTGACACCCAGAGGAATGGTATGGAGAAAAAGTATTTCAATAATCAAGTACAGTCGAACCTCTTTAATATCGACACCACAGGCACTGACCCAAGTGATCGCAATTACAGTCATGTTCGTACTTCTGAGCCAGGGATTGTGTGAATTTTGGTATCTTCACGACCAAGAAAAATGTCGTAATAGAGAGGTGTCCATAAGAAGAGGTTTACCGTAATTTTATTCGCAAAAAGTATGTTTGATATTCCTGAAGATCACCTTTTTGAATTCTTAAGATTTTGAAATGACTTACCTCCCATTAACATACAACAAATGGAAAATATTCTCTCGCCATCTGTATTCGCTGAAACATTACCAAACCCTACGGTTGTACATAATGTCATGACGTAATAAAGTGACGTCAGATAGCGTGTCCGAAGAGTGGGACCGCTGGTCGGTTCGTCTTCAATAATCGGCAATTCCATTTGATATGACAAAATACTAAGCCACGACAAGCCGTCGTGTTCAGGAGCCTCCTCCGCACCGATTGCATACCAGATGCAAGCTAGCCAATGAGCGACCAGCATAAAAAACATAATCATTAAAAACAGCAGTGACGTCATATACTCGTAGTTTCGATCCAGTTTCCTCGCGGCTCGAAACAACCGTAGTAAGCGAGCTGTTTTCAGAAGGCTGAACAACATCGTGTTCTAGAGGGAGAGAAAGAGAACGCAGTTGTAAAATGTTGAAAAGTTTATTCTGAGGCAAAACAATGTCGATACTTTTAAAGGCAAATGGAGAAAGATCTTTTAAGGATTTCTCGTTCCTTCTTAACGTGTACATAAATACGAAAAAGAAAGTGGTTTTCTATGTTCTTTGTAACATTTAGATAATTGCCCGCTCCGGACCCCAGTTTACACATTGTTCAAATTGCGTCATATGAAGAAATGAATCGCATCACCAGAAAGATCACATAAAAAATAATAAGTTTACCAAGTTTAGTTTTGTTTCACTGCGTAGTAACCAGCAACCAGGCTGTGAAAGGTCGTCCAAATTCCATACAAATGTCTGTAATTCTTAGATGGCGTCATCCAAATCCATACGGTCTCTAATTTTTCCGAGTTTTGAAAGCCTTTTACATAGTTGCAGTCTAACGACAGAACCTCAAACTTGGTAAACTGACTTATTTTAATGTGATCTTTCTTGTGATGGACTCAAATTTCTGATTAAATGAAAACTAAAAGAAAAATAAACTCCCCGGTCTCCAGTTGAACTTCGGAACGGGGAATTTCGGAATCGAATAGGAATACACGAAATAGAAGGTATTCATGTTCTTTGGGGCCAATACTTTTATCGGAATGAACAGAATGCTATCCGTTCATTCTGTTTACTTTCATGGAATAAGCAGAATTCTGTTCTATTGGGAACTGAATATTCTGTGTATTCCGTTATTACCAAGAGAAAATAAGGGGACAGAGAGGGAGATCCCCAGTGTAGCCCTTGGGATATGTGAATTTCAGTTTTTTTTTTCAAAGTTATTTTTAGACGTCGTGCAAACGAAAGTCTGTTTCCCAAGACGTCCGCAAACGTATTTAGACGCTTAGGAAAACCATACTGAATATTCAACAGCCGTCAGTTACACAATGCGACTTTGGCACGCTCCGGTGACTTCCCATGATGTCACACAGACTGTTTGCGGACGTTTCGGGAAACAGGTGTCTAAAATTAAATCAAGTGAAATTTGTATGTCACAGCCAACACCCCTAGTTTTCCTCTCTGTCCCCTTATGTTCTCTTGTTTATTACTTAACTGGAATGAGAATAGCCAGAATATGTTCCAAAAGAACGCGGGCTAGCTAGAGAAAGAGAAAGATTACTCAGGCTACTGACCTCTTCTCTTCCTGAATTGAACGTGGCCAGCAGATCCCAGGGAATGGCGGCTACGAAATCCACTACAAAATAAGTCTTTAAGTAATGGACGGCAATCTTCCATGGATTGGTGATGAGTACCTCGCCCTCCTTGACGTATGTGGTGCGGAAATTCATCAGAATGTCGATCATAAAGAGAAAGTCTATGATGAGGTCGGTGTAGAGAAGAGGGTAGGCTTCCGGATAACGACTCCTTAAATCCTCGAAAAAATCTAGAGAAGAACCGGCATCTGTAAAGAGAGAATACAAGACAATATTCAGAGGAGGGGCTTACCGTGTCTCTCGTCTCCAAACCGTGATCCCTACTCTCCTACCCTGCAGAACAGGAAATACTTTTTACACGTTTCTGGGCGAGAAGTGCTTGTGCATCATACTTCTGACCCCAAAAACGCATAAAAATCGTGACTGTTCTGCAGGTTACTCCACTCCCATTTTATACTTCGATTTAAGGGGGCAGTCTGGTTGAATGCCACGACTGTGTACATTTTCCAGCGTTTTACTAGAACATTTGTATGGAAGGAAAGAGGGTAACCGTAAGTAATGGTGGAAATCCTTGGTGGCTTACCGCCACGACGCAAATGGAAATGCCACCGAACACAAGCGCAAGTGCAAATGTAGACGAAAAGGAAACCGGGAATATTTCCTTTTTCTTGAACTTTATTTTCGCTTGTGTTTGCAATTGGTTTCACGCGTGAAGATTGTAAAAGAAGTACAAATGTAAAGGCACGTAAGCAAGCGAAGCTGCGAGCATGTATATGCAGAAGAAGTTAGTTCTTCTGAATCACAATTAAAAACGTTCAGGTGCCTTTTACCACAATCTCGTCAAAGTCTTAATGGATGGCAAACTTAATGCACCTATCCATGTTAAGCCGCAGGGCACTTGAGACTAGCTTAGTGAGATATTTTGTTCAAAAGCTCCCGACACTGCCGAGGGCATTCGCGGATGATCAAAAGAGTCACTAAACTAAAATTTCTTAGAAAGTCTACTATCACAGGCCTCATGGTCATTATCGCTGTCAATCGTCCACCTACGCTCGACCTCCAGCTCCTCCCCCACCCCACCCCCACCAAACACTTCTCCCCCTCCCCAGTGGCTTAACATCGTTATGTGCATAAATAGATTTGTTGCATTGTTTGTGATTTACGTCTTGCGCCTCAGTCCATTTGCGGTTTGGTTTGCTTTTCACGAGTAGACCTTGTTACTCAGAGTCACAATTCAGTGCATGGTGCCATGCTAACAAAGGCTATATTCGTCTCTACGATAACAACACCTCCGTGTTATAATGATCTAATCCAATGTCCTAAAGCACCGGCCTTCACCTCCCCCTCCCCCCCCCCCCCCCCTTTTCCTTCCGATACAAAAATAAGCGTTTCGTGATCACAACACCGGTTTGTCAGACATTTGGGTGAAATAGCAGGTAAAAATATATATTAAGGCAAGCTTTCTAGACGTCTGTCACACGTCTGACATGTTTTGCTGCACGGTTCAGATATTAAAATAAATTTAAATTTCAGTTTTAAAACCCGTCACAGCGTCAGGTCGTGGTTGACACTAATATACGAGTGGTATCTCCCCCCTTTATTAACTCCCCTCAATATTAACTCTTTTAATGGGGTTCTAATAGTTTAGTCCACGGACGTGACCATTTCAATATGAGAGCTGTTAATGAGAAAACTCATGCCGTGCTCTCTATTTTATCACGCGATATGGTTCTAGGTTTTGACTGTGTGGATAACTTTTAACGTGCAAATTGTCAATATGAACTCATCGCATCATTCTGGTGCGACTGTATGCTTC
Source organism: Pavona decussata (assembly GCF_977016875.1). Taxonomy (NCBI): domain Eukaryota; kingdom Metazoa; phylum Cnidaria; class Anthozoa; order Scleractinia; family Agariciidae; genus Pavona; species Pavona decussata. The sequence continues at coordinate 4,617,864 of NW_028145568.1, forward strand.
TGCAAGATGGTTCCAACTCCTTATTCTTCTATAGACGAATTACCTTACGAGAGAATATTGAAGAAAGTAGCTGATAAGTACATATATTGTTGCGGTTCCGTTTGTTATTCGATTGTTATCTATGGCGCACAAGGTGGTTCTAGCTGTTGATTCTGTGCGTGGAATCAGTAAGCGCAAGTGACCATTCACATGAAGGTCACTGAAGAGCACAATGTTGCACTCAGAGCTGTTTGTTTTCGACAATTTTGAGAATGACATTTAGGATTTTAATATGTTTTATTTCGATCTTGGACTCTTCAAAGTTGGCATCCCGCCAGGAACAGGTGGAGATGACTTGAAATCTCAAGACAGCTAAAATTTCAAACAAAATCAAGCAATTTCGTAAGAATTCAAATTTGAGGCATTTTGTCAAAGAAAACGCTTTTGATATATGACGGAACCAGAAATGCCTCTATAAGACTTGCATGTTACTGAGCAAGAAAGGGCTTATCTCTTGTTTAACATCTCCGTCTTTCTGCATTCAAATTGGAGTGGAAAAAACGACCAATATTTCAACTGGCAAGATAAGTTGTTTACAAAATTGAATAAGAGCTTTTGTTAGGGGCCAGCCAAGAATTTTCGGTATGACAAAAAACAATTGTATGGATATTTTGCTCCACTGAAACTGCTGAATTGAATTCTACTTATGAAAAACGCTTTAAAAAATTTGAGTATCGCTTAACAATAGGCAAGATAGTTAACATATGAAACAAGGCTGCGGTAAAGAAAATTCCTCTTTGTATTTCAAAATTAGTTATGATAATTTAAATGAGAATAGAGAAATCTTATCCGGTGAATGTCACCGGCAAAATAAAAGCAAGCGATATCTGAAACGACAGCGACGATTTACTAATTGTCATCTACGTTTGAGAAAACAAAACAAAACCAGACAAAACACTTTTACGATTCTTTGATAAAAATAAGCAAGGAAATCCTTCCTCTTTTCGTCTAATTGCAGTAGCTGTATTCACTTCTGGTTTCAGTAAGGAAAAACGAATGATATTATCGTGAATATTACCTTCATAGGAATTCCCCCAAGCGAAAGAAAGTTAAGCAAGATACTCAGGAAGCTGACCCTTTCAGGGCCTTTTAAATTGATATTTTGAAAGCAAGCACTGTTTGATCCGTTTGGATTCTTCGCTTTAACAACATTTAACAGCATTTCCGAGTTCCTGCGCTAGCTTTTCAAAGATCCTAGCTGGAACAATTTCCTTCTCGAAACGACACTTTTCTTCTTCCGAAAACAAAAGGAATCGCGACTGATAAAGGCGAGAATTCCCCAAACAAAACTATAGTTTTTCAACACAATTAACCCCGACTCTCTGAGGCGAATACGCATTCTCAACAGATATTTACCTAAAAGAACGGTTGGGTGCCACTGATCGACATGGGCGTATACTCAGATATATCGCAGCGGTTTAAAGTTTAATTTAGTGGTGATACCTACCTCGTTCAATAATCCCGCCGGAGTGATGAGTAATGACAGAGTATACCTCTATAATTAAGGAACCCGACCAGTTTTTCAACTCACTCTTTCATCTACACCGCCTTCCTGTGAGGCATAAAGCCGCGACCAGTTTTGCAAGGAGGAAACTATTTTATCCAGTCGTCAAGCGCTTTTCAGCTTTCAAAATGCAATTATAGTTGAAGTACAACTTAACAACTGGATGAAAAATTTTTCCACTAAATAGAACTGTCTGGTATTCGAACAATCGACCACACACTCCAGACCACAATTTCTCGTCAAATGAATTTTGAGAAGACTGACTGTTTTGCTTTTTTAATGTCCATTCTCTCTCTCTCTCTCTCTCTCTCTCTCTCTCTCTCTCTCTCTCTGACGGCAAGCGTCAAATGATTAGCGACCAACTCTTCCGTAAGCCTAACTGCAGGATGGCTAACTTTGCGATTTTTTATTTTTTAAGAGAAAGCGTATCCATGCACGCAACTGAAGAGTACCGATACACATCCCGGAAAGTGCACGCTAAAACAAAACAACGACAACAACAACAACAACAAAAAAAAGCACGAGATAAACGAGCGAGACAAGCCATTCGCCTGAGAAACATACATTATGATTCTTCACGTTATCCAAATTTCGAACACAAAAGATAAAGAAACAGACAGTACCACTTGAAAGTACTCCTCGTTAGCTTTTATTCGAATGGCCACACTTGAGGATATTTTTATCCGTTTTCAAAGTTACCACCACATAAAGCATTCTTAGCAACAGAGAAACTCAGCTATTGGAGCAGAGATTCGTCACTTAGAGGACATGTAATAGTTGTGAGAAAAAGCGATGCCTTATGTACTTTAACATGAACCACTTTGCAATGCTGATTGTTTGTGTCTGTGTGTGACAGTCTTTGAAGAGTTCTCATCAAACAAAAAAACGGCTGGCCAAAGAAGATATTTGCGTATTAAAAGCTACCCGTGTCAGTTTTCGTTTGATGAGCACTTCGGGAAGAAGACGTTTTACTGACGAGTCGGCCAAACATTTTCCTTATTTTTAAGCTTGAAAACTCCCGTAGTTAATTGTTATAAACGAGAAAATGAGATACCAGCATTCAAAGGATAGAGCAATAAATTATAATTAGAAATAGAAACCAACGTCGATACATGAATTAATAATAATAAAATATTGTATATTTTATACGTTTCAAACGCTTGATAGCGTGAAGATGTAGAAACGAGGGCAAGCAATCTTGGCCGTGATGTAAATAAGTTATTATGTTCACATTAATTTACCTTTATTATTTGTTGTGTTGTCCGGGCTCTCGTCGTTGCGCGTCAGCACAAATGCAGACATGAAGGGAACCTCAATGGCAGTGTACAGCACTAATATTAAAATCACCCAATCCCATGTTATTTTAAAGAGTCCATAGTGCAGGATAATCCTGTTCTTCATTTGATCGGGTATTTGGCTTTTGTAACGCTTGTACTTTGAACGCCATCTCTTGAAAGCTGCCATGATCTATGAAACGAACAAAACAACCTCATTAAAGTAGTCCCTTTTACACACATTTTCAATGAATTGTGGGTGACGGTGGTCATAAGCTCTGCGAAAGTTACCCTAGGCTTTCACCGCAAGCACAACACGAAAGCCTCTTGAGACATTCACAGAGCTTGCACGCCAAGTCAGTGACAATTTACATTGACAATCGTCCAAGTTGAATAAATCACTTGCACAAATTTTTCTTTAAACCTAAAACGTAAAAATGTATTATTAGACATGGTGCAACTTTGTGCAGATGTTTTCCGCACATAGTGCAACTCGCTGGTCGACGAAGCACAGTTCATCCCTTACCCCATTTCTCACCATCGCTGCACCAACTAATAATAATGCTACAGCAGATTAAGCAAAGGCTTTGAAAATGCGTGAAGTAAATAAGACGATGTTCATCGATCAATTGTAAAGTCGCCAGCCATCTTGGAACAGTTTTACGCAATTGCAGTTCCCGTTTGTGGACTACATTTTATAGCTCATGGTCTAATTCGGCGGATTGGACGTCTCATTACGATTGCGGTATTCTTTCAAAACGTTTCTGTCACCACAGCAGCGATCTCAAAACAGTGGGAGACGTGATGGGAAGTTGATAAAAGACAGGATAATTACGTAAATTTCAGGGAATACGAGGAGCCACGGCCACAAGCAACATCTGTCAAGAAGGCTTGAATAATTGATGACTCATTGTTATTCCATTGTAAAGTCTGCTTTACATTTATTTATAAATAAGCCCTTCGTCACGCACATAGTTTGCCACCCGTTGCGACAGCGAGATTTAACCATAACGATACAACAAGATGACAACTTCAATTCCCTAAACATTTCCTTGTAGAAAAGTTTCATTCTCTGAGCTCCGTCGAGATCGAGGTTTTTTCTTTGAGAAGTGCCACTTTAATTTTACGCGAACAAAAACGCTAGCTACCTCATTACCATGGTAACAATAGAGTGTACAATGAATGTAAAATGAAATTTGACTTACAGAAATATTTAATACTCATAAATTGGTCAATGCGTTTTTACCCAAAAAGAACGTTCGTTTAATACTCATTCTTCTTCGCCAATTCGATGAATGCACGACTTGGTAGAAATGCTACATAGTTTTAAAAATCGATAAGATGATGTCATAGCCATCCACAGACAACAGATAACTAATACTAAGGGAACTGGTCATAACAAGTTTGTTCGAAGAGGGCCCACGTTGTCTGGGGTAGGGGGGTTATCGAAGACACCACCTGTCTCATGAACATCACCGACAAACTTTTATTGGCTTTAAAATTTGAGTTGACACAGAAATACTCAGCAAAAGTCAGCATTGCAAGATAAAAAGAAAAGTGATATTTGAATCTCACTGTCATTTTTTACTGCTGGATAGAGGCGTGGCTATGTAATAGAGACACCATCTTTTGAGGTTGACGAAGGGGAGGGGGGGGGGGGGTGCAGGCAGAGGCCACCGTCTATTTTGTGGTTCGGTGAGTCCTGTTCGAGTATAGTAGTTTTGACCACTTCCCTAATTACTGGCACTTTAGCAGTATAAGTCTATTATTTTAATGTTTCAACCAATACAATATATGTTTCGGTTGTTCAAATGCGACGATAGATTTTTCTTACTCGTGTGACTCAAATGCTAAAAACGACTTTTAACGTAATTCGGCGACTTCGGCGACAATAACGGGAGAAAGATTAACTCGAGAGCAACTCACTCGCGCGGGAAAGAAGCTCGTCACAACTTCTGCAGTGCGCGGGATCTGGCTTCTGGAACTAGACGACATCATAAAACAAATCTAAACTCAGACCGGCATAGATTTATTCCGACTCACAACATTAGCAATTCACAAGCACACGTTAATGTTCTTAGTTGTGTACATCAGTCCTTTGGTTTGAGTCCAAATGTTTTTGTATAAAAGTACAGCGCGAGGTGCAACAAGTGTTAAAAAAACAAACTACTTAACATTCAAAGTTCACGTCGAGAGATATATTGTTAAACTTAAGATTGGCAGTGCAAACTGGTGAACTCCCCTTGAAAGAAAACTCAACATTAAGCATTTATGAACGGAAGGAAACAATGACTCTGTTTGCGTATCAACAAAAGCTACGCTAACTCTGCAAGTGTGGAACAAAAGATATGCTGAGTCTGTTTGAATCTTACAGTAGTTAACTAACACGTGCACAGTACGTCAGCTGCTCAGACTAAGATAAACAATATTTTGCTCAACTAAGCGCTGCATATTCCTTTTTGTGTATAACGCCTTACTTTTAACATAAATCTGTCTCGTCCAGAAATCTCAACGCTCGCTAAATTAAGCAAAGGAAAATGAGCAAAGGTACAAATAAATGCAGCTGTTTGCATAAAACTTACAACGACTACAAGTAATACGGTAAATCTAAGAGACGATTAAATATGTACGATAAAATGCTGGGTAATCAGTGATTACTGCAAAAAGCTCAATAAACTACACAAGGCTAAGCGATTAGATAAAACTGTGAAAAGATATAAATAGAAAAAAATAACTTTATTTCCGTAACTTTTATCCTATTAGCTTATACTGGTGTTCCTGTATTGGTTTTGATCACTTTTTGTTTAATTTCGGCAGTTTTGGGAAAATCCAGAGATCCAAGATGGTCGCCATTTGGGAATCATGACCTAGTTAGTCATCACTTCGCGCTGCGTAACTCAAAGGAGACATCTTTAGACGAACTATCTATCCTCGAAGTTTCACTGTCATAGCTTTTATATTTGCAAAGTTATTGAGGGGGGACGGATTCGGCCCAACAAGATGAGAAGACGAAAAGAAAAGAAATCCCGGTCTAGATAAGATTAAATACTTAATTTTAATGGTCCACCAGGGCACAAAACACAAAATACAGGAAATAACAGTTTTTCCCCAAACACAAAGTAACATTGCCCCACTTCGTTTGTAGGTAGGTAGGTATGTAGGTATTTTATTTATCCACATTACACGGATGACTACAAGACTCGTTTAAACGTGAACGTGCCAAATAACTATAAATCCAGTACCTATTAAAAAGTATTAAATAAATCAATAGCAAAAAAATATTCGAAAACCAACAATACTGAGGGAAAAACTAGCAATATAAAATCCAAACTATGTACAGAGGTTACAATTGCACTTAACTCCAGTTGTCAAATTTTCATTTTTCAGCATTGACTTAACCCTTTAAACCTACGTTCGTTTTATTTGCATGTTTTTGAGTTCGCCTTGTTCTGGGTTGATTTTGTAACATTATAGTGACAGCGACTGTCAACAACAACACATCGTTTTTAAGAACAGCGAGAGACCTTTGTATTTCTTTCTGTGTTCGCATTGATAGTTGGCCCCTCGTGGGGTTACAAGGTCAAATATTCCACTTTTTTGGTCCCTGAACTAGGAAAAATGCATTATGTTGCCAGGCGGTAGCTTGAGAAATTAAGCTGAGAACCTTTTATTGCCGTCCCCATTTATGGCCCGATATTTCACTGTATTTAGCAAAATGTGGGTTGCATGCAATGAATGATTTCTTTCACAGGCAGATATGAACATGTCGCATTTTAAACCTATTTTTCTTGCATTAAACTACCTTGAGAGTACAAAGTTTACTAGAAATTGCCAGAGAACGTTAAAAGTACTCCTTTTGACCTGCCAATGCCAGAAATCTCTTCATAAAACATTGTATCTGGCATTGTTTGTTTTCTGACATAGGCTATTCTCCTCTTGTACCGATCGAGTAAAATTATCGTTCGCCGGCGAACGATAAAATCGAACAAAAAAGGTTAAAGGGTTAAAAACATTAAGAGATGGGGCTCTCCTAACACAATCAGGTAGATTGTTCCATAATCTTTAGATGATGTAGTGAAATTACCTATGAATAAATCTGCTGTTAGTTCCAAAACGATCTTGATTTTCTAAAAATCTGTAGGAACTAACGAGTCGTAAAAAAAAGTAAAAAAAGCAAAGTAAAGCAAATTTCTTTAAACACAGTTCGATTTTAATTCAGCTAGTGGGTAAGAGAAGGACTCAAGCTTGATACCTTCAGATTACGAGCCCACGACTCTAACCACTCCGCCAAACCGAGATCATCGATAAGGTTAAAGTAATCCTCAATTTTGACGGCCTTCACGTCATTTTATCTCACTTAAACATGAAATCAGAATTTTGAATTTTAAATGCATCGGCAGGTGTTCTTGGTTGTATGCAAAACTAATCAGAAAATATCTGTTGTATGTTTGTATGTACTATTCTCTCTTTTCGCAAACGCGATCATTTAAGCTATGCTACCCATTTTTAGTATTATTTAAAAACAAAAAAGTTAAAAAGGCATGTTGTACTGAATTAAAACTAATGGTTAATTTAAAATTACTTGACTAATTTTTTTGAATCGATAAATAAGTGTGTTTGGCTACTGATGGGCAAGGATGGAAATGGATTGAATAGCTTTTGTCTTGCCAAAATTGCGAAAACTGTTTGTTCTCCTTGCTCCAAAATCACTTAACATCTTCCTTGCCTGGTGTTTTAGGGGCATTCCTCATCTGTACGAGGAAAGGTGCTTACGTTTAATGTCAATGCAGTTTCACAGCTTTAGACCCAGAAGGTAACAATACTGTTCAGATGAATGTTATTCTGACCCTTATGTTGTGACACAAAAGTTTGTCATTTCCTTTGCTGAAGTAAAAATTGAAAATACACGGCGGCACGGAAACCTGTCGCACTTCAATTGAATGATCAAACCACGTGATTTCATTCACAGATCCAAAGTTGCAACCACATTGCACAGCATGACAAACAGCAACAAAGAAAGCCCCGCTCGATCATTTTCATTTGAGTGGTCCCGGCGCACTTATACAATTTCATCTACAGAATGCTAGTAAAGGCTGCATGATGCGATTGAGCATCAGTAAAAACACACGACAAAACAAGATTAGTAAACAAAGAGCGACCCTTATTAAAAATCGTTTCCTTGCAACTACAATGGGAAATTTCGAGATCAACACGAAAGCTTAAAGTGCCCCTAACCCTTCAATTTGTTTTCTCGTGGTAGATTTTCATATCTTTCAAGAACTCATTTTCGAAAAAATTTTTGAGAAATATTGAATCCTTTTTATTTTACGAGCGCTAAAAGTTACTGAAATTTTTAAATTTTTGCGCCCTTTAAGCCCCGCTGGACAAATTTTTCTCTCGTGGGCTCATTAGGAACGAGCCAATGAGAAGCGTCCGATATTTGACACTTTCTTAGCTGTGACGTAAGAAAAGGACACCAGAAGGATTCAGAAGGATTCAGAAGGAATCTTATGCATGCTGATTCCTTTCTCTACATTTCGAGAGTTGCTGCATCCAAAAACCACACATTTTCCAACCATTTTCTCTGTTTACAATTGAAGCATTACCGCGAATCTTCGGATATTTTTGCACGATGTCCTTTTCTTACGTCACGCTCCACATTTGGCCGAGTGGGGGACTAATGCGAACGATAGGTGAAAATATCGACAAGACTGCCTTCACTTCTAGCGCTCGTAAAAAAAAAAGAATTCAATATTTCTCAAAATTTTTTTCGAAAATGAGTTCTTGAAAGATATGGAAATCTACCAAAAGAAAACAAATTGAAGGGTTAGGGGCACTTTAAGAAAGAATCATGCTTCCCTGCAGATACTTTGAAAGATTAGGCAACGAGTAACGAAAACATATCGCACGGTAATTGTGGCTGTAACCGAAAAGTTTTGGCTTTAAGCTGTTGTTTTATATACAAGTGTCAAAACAAAGGGATACACGTATACGGATACAGTGGATCACAGCGCCTATTGAATTGTTTTGTAAATCCGTGCTACCTTTTTTCCCGGAATTTAAAAAATTGATAGTCGACATACCAGGTTTGAATGATAAAAACAATGTCCAAGCTAGTGGCAGACATGACTTCAGCGACTGGCTCCACATGAAAGCCGCCCGAAATAAACTTCATCAACTGTTGACAATTTTAACGTTTTAATCAATATTGAAGCGGGCGCATAATTATCATTTCAAATGAAATACAAACATGACAGCATGTTGGCGTCGCAATATTTTGGTTAAGAGCAAAATAATCTAAAGCGCATTTGAAGCAGCTGGTAAGCTATATTTTTGAATCACAAAATTAACCTCTCGACCAATGCTTATGGGTATAGCACTAATTTGGCTCGCGCTGCACTTTGAAAAACTGAAATTAAACATATTGTTAAAGTTGATTTGTATGCAGAACTTGTAGATACGTTTTAATTCGTTTCAAAATAATAATAAAAAAAATTTTCTATTCAACGTCCTTCATCGTACTGAAATAAATACATCTTGCTCGCTGAAGAGGAAGCTGGTTTTAGTATTTTATATCTCTCTCATTTGATGATAATGATGATGATGTTTATTAAATATCACATAGTCGCACCTAAACGTGAATTACAATGTGTTTAAAGAGAATTTGTAAATTTACAATGTCTTATATCAAAGCTACAAGGGGACTGAAATTAGAAGTATGAAAAACTACCAACATTTATATTATTTCCCTTGCTAAATCCTAAATCTAATGTGTAACATTTCTCCCATTTAACATTGTCATCATAATCACATCATCATTATCATTATGGCAGTGTAAAACGTCTGGAAGCCAAGTAAAACCAAAACAATTTGATCGCGAATGTGGCAAACTTTGATGTAAAAATAATCCCAAAAATAGTACATAAGGCACTCGAATTTCAGGCGGCATTTCTTTAGGATGGCAAACTGCTCGTCAAGATTGTTCAGTCTTTGATCGTGTTGGTCCTTAAGATGTTTGCCGATGACGGAATACTTGTGCTCCTCAATGCGGAGGTGGAGGTGACGGCTTGTGTAGCCTATATAATTCGCATCACACAAATTGCATTTAAACTCATATACAACGCCTTGTTGATTTACCAATGAGGGCTTTGTTTCCGTGACTTTCAGGTCTTCCAAAATTTTCCTACTTGTAAACACCGCTTGTCATCCTCACCGGACCTTTTCTCAAAAGAATGCCAGGACCTGAGAACAATGTTTCTGAAACTGAAATATCCTGAGAAACTTATTGACTCTATTTTCAAGAGTTTCCACGCTTCCCAAGACCAGAACCAAAACCAAATTGAGCCAGTCGACAACCCCGTACGAATCATCTTGCCTTTTAAAGATCAGAAATCCGCCGACTCCGTGCGCAGACAACTAAGCGATCTTGGAAAGAAAATCGATTGTGTTCTACCACCAGTGTTTACAAGTAGGAAAATTTCGGAAGACCTGAAAGTCACGGAAACAAAGCCCTCATTGGTAAATCAACAAGGCGTTGTGTATGAGTTTAAATGCAATTCGTGTGATGCGAATTATATAGGCTACACAAGCCGTCACCTCCACCTCCGCATTGAGGAGCACAAGTATTCCGTCATCGGTAAACATCTTAAGGACCAACACGATCAAAGACCGAACAATCTTGACGAGCAGTTTGCCATCCTAAAGAAATGCCGCGGGAAATTCGAGTGCCTTATTTACGAGATGCTTCTAATAAGGAAAAAAATAGTACACTTATAATAAAAACAAAGGTGCCTACCTTTAAAAATATGGATAGTGAAATATTAATGTGTTAAATAAGTGTATGTTAAATCATACTTAAACGGCGGTATTATTACAATAATATTATTGTTTCGTTGTAATGTATTTTGGGCTGGAAAATGCCGGACGGCACGAACATGGAGAAAAAACTGTGTTCTAGTCCTAAAATCCGATGACGGTGTCGTCCCAGTTGTCCAAAAGGCGGATAGCAATGGATAAATCGCTATCCAGCCGATAAAATGGACTTCAACCAATACATTTTATCCGCTGGATAGCGACTTATCCGCTGGATAAAGTTATCCGCTCTTTGAACAACTGGGGCCAGTACTAGAACTTGTCTCACAGGAAATTCAACCAGGATAGGGGAGATGAAATATCTCGATCAGGCCATTTAGCCATTTTGAGCAATCTTTTAATTTTCAGAAAATATTACATAGCAAAACATGACGAGATCAACATGAACATTCTCCTTTATGTACGTGTATAATTTCAGCAAGGATAATTTTTGAACATCACGACATTTCATTGACAATGTAAGACGAAATTTCATCTTGATAACTACTGGGACTTCAGGGTTAATTGAATTAAACCACAAACTGAGTTGAAACCTGACAACTTTTTCTGTAAGTCAAACGAGAGTTAACTAACTGTCATATCTGAAACCTCAATAATCCGATGAGCGACTTTCTGGAGTCCCAAGCTGTTACTTTCTTCACGAATTTACCTAAAAAATACGACATTCGAAGATACCCAGTGCGTAAGTGACAAAAGCAAGCAAAATTAACAATAGAAAAACTTCAAACCTTTCTTGTTTCAACTGTATTTGTCAGCAGGTTTTAAAGTTATTTCGTCTTCGAATTTCTGCTGCCTTCCTCCGTTATTTTCTCTCCGGGTGGATCTCCTTTCTCACAATTATCACAATTTGAAATAAACCTTTTAATTAAGACCCAACTTTTGGTGGCCTTCCCGTAGCTTTGTTACTGAATGCAGGGCTCCAATGAAGAGTGTTGCACAATTTTGCTTCTACAGGCCTACCGTGATGAATCTTAAACTTTGATGGTAAATTGAAAACAGCCGTGTATTAATTATTAAGTGTTTACGAGCTTTAATGAGGCTCACACTGTTTATAGTTTCTCTTGGGTAAAGCCTTGAACCATCTAAAGTAGCTAACTTTCGAGTTGAAGGATGAAATTCTTGCTAGTGCGACTATTCAGCCAATTCTATTGCGGGGCACTCTTCCCTGTACTGCTCAACGAAACGATGCAAGTTGTAATTAGATTTTCTCCCAAATGTTACCAGTCAAACGATAACCGACTAAACGTAGTTTTTTTTTTTCAGGAGGTAAAGTGGTTCCAATTTGTGGTTTTATCAAGTGTGCACGAGACAGCTATTAAATTACGTATTTTTCCGATGTACTGTTTATCGTGCTGCACAAAATGGCCGTAAGTCTAAAATCCTCACGTGTGACCATTGAAATGAAATGTTTAGATAGTTTTTCGTTGCATGGTCTAGTTGGATACTGTATACATATAAATCTCTTCTGATACCATCTGCGGTTGAACAAAACTTGGACAATTTATCTGTAAGCAAAACGCAAAATTGTGTGAAAGAAGCCATACGTGGAAATGGCGTATGCCGACAACATCCGTTTTATAAGTCTGTTGTTTCTAAAGAAAATATATATATATATAAATCATCTACTCTCTATGAATACAACATAAAAAAAATAAACATTTTGTTTGGGGTTTGCCTGCCCTGACCAAACTAGTCAACCTGTTAAGTGGTTTTACATCTTTTACATAAAAAAAACCTGGATGACATGTTTCATCTAAAACGCTTTCAAGACACTTGAAACACCTCTGGTGCAATTGAACAAATTTTCCTTTTTTATTATGAACCAGTTTTAATGATAATTGTGTTTAATTTCCAGTGATTTTATTTGCGCCCCTAAGTGCATTTTAAAACGGAAGAGCTAGTAGTTCGTAACGTAGCGCATATTTATGTATTTGAAAAACGATAAGACTAAAACCGCAAAAGGAAAACAAACCATGTCGACAGGACAGGTGGCCGATTCCAATTTTGTTTAATACAAGGATCAACCTCTCCAGAAAGATTTTGGAGAAAAGTCCTTACATGTTATGTCCAAAATATTAAAAGAAATTAAATCTACTTAAAATTGAACGAAAAGTACTATTATTTCAATTCAAGAAAACGTTGAAACCACAAATAAACAACTCACTCACGCGGTGCCACGAATTTTCCCTCCCTACATCATGGCCAAAAGCGTCACCAATCTTTAACGTGGATACATCTGGTCTACATCTTTAAATTCAGCGAAAATGTTTCCCCTCCTTCGCAAAACTTACTTTTTCTTGCACGTTGCGGAATTCTAAATACAAGAAATATTGAAGGCTTGCGTCGAAACGATAATAAAAATGATAACTACAAAGATAACAGTCAAAAACTGTTATAATAGGACAAATGCTACGTCGTGTATGGAAATGTAATTAGTAGAAAGCGAGAATGGTAAGCTTAAAATAGGCGTACGTTATTATAATTACCATGCACTGAATTTTTAGCCAATTTGAACAAAGTATATTTCAGTCGGTATCACAAAGTACATATACAGTACGAGCGAGGCTCTCAGTTGGTCTATTTTTTACGTTTAATTGTGGTAATAAGTTCTGGCGTCCGGTTAAGAATCGCATATGTTTGTTTCTTGTGTCTCCTTATAACAGCATAAATTGCCGCTCGACTGCCAAATATCGCTCTTTATCTTTCACTCAAAACAACAACTCGTGGTGTGGGTTTCTCGACAACTATGACAAAGTATCGTATACATATTGAAATATTTTTCTTGGTCGAGTTTTAAGAGTGACCCTTTGGAATATAACATTTACCTTGATGCTTCTTTTTTTGCCCACGCTCCGAAGATGACCAAGCACTGATATGCAGCGTTTGTCAACAACACAAAATTAATTGTCAACTTTAAAAGTAGCTATTGCAGCGTGATCACCGCCTAATCTTACAACAATTGCTTGGGCAGTTCATTGGTCCGGGCCCGCCTTTAACAAATCTCCTTATTTCTAGAACAGCTGGCAACGAGACAAGTGCAACAACGGTAATAGCCTTCGCTTGAATTTGCTTATTCGGTAAACTACTGTGAAAGAGGCCGTGAATCCGGAGCGGATAATTGAAATTCTCACCAGCTTCAGTTTTTAACTCTGACTAGGATGGTGAAATTGGTGTAACATTATGTATCGAGAAAAAAAATTGTTAAAGTTTGCGCCTTCAAAGGTGAGATTTATACGACGAACTTCACTTGCGTCGAGAGAAATTGAAGCTCAGAAAACTGACAAAAATCGAAGGAAATCAACCAAATAAACATTTCACTTCAATTAGGAATGAGAGGTGAATGGCAGAAAACTCGAACAGAGTTCAGATATGATTCTCAACTAAAACTTGAATTCTACTCAACGCTTCGGTAAACTTCATTCAATAAGTTTTTTTTTTAGTTGTAATATTTCCAAATCTTTGTAAGGCTCCCATAGAAAAAGATCGGACTCGAGACAGTTCTTCACGCACAAGGTAATTTGAAGTCTATGTTTTTTTTACTTCAATAATCGTAAAACTCAAAGAATGGTCAAGAAACACTGTGCTAGCAGGAAAGAATTAAAAAAGAAAAAAAAAAAAGAAAATACACATTTCGAAGACGATTGTGCAATTGCGTTACAGATACTTTTTCGATTTACATAACCGAACAATTTATCAATCGATCATTTCAACCGAGTTGTCAAACGCTTTAGTGGGGAAGGAATAGTTCGTACTAAATAGTCGAGTAAAAAAAGCATAAAAAGATGGAAAAAATCCCCCATATAGCTTTTAGCTATCGCACCTGCGTGACCTAATTGTTGTCACGCAATCACGCTAAATTTAAAAATATGCACCCACTTGCACTATCATATTTTGAAATAAAAACCACCGAAAGAAGGAAGACCGTCATTTAACGGCCGTCCATTGCCTCGTGAAGAATTCAAAACTGGCTGTGAACTGACTGGTGCTGGTGAAAACAGCAAAACAAAGAGTAGGGAAAAAAGGCGTGCTGTGTAAATTGCATTGCGGTCAAGGAATGCTTTATGTTCTATCAAAACAATGGAAACCACACGGTGGTTCGTTTCAGCGCATACAATACCATGCATCTGTCCGTAAGGTGTCAGTAGACACTAGTATTTGGGTGACAATACGACAAAAAAACCAGAGTTAATTTTTATAAAATGTCAGCTCGAGCTGTCAAATTGAGTAGAAAATGAGGCCAGCTTCGTTTTCCGAAAGCCAATAAATTAAATAATAGTTCGGAAATGCGGAGTACAGATTCTGATTCTAAGGTCTGTCATTTCGGCTTTCGCCTCGAAAGAGAACAAACTTTGTCAGCTTAACTAAAAGGTGACTGAAACGATCTAAGACAAACAGAATGAACCCTTATTACAAGTAATGGGCTTTAGTATTCTCTTTGCCGGAATATTAGATTGAAACATCTGTTGAAAAACTTGAAAACTAAATAACATATACCGTTCAATCCCCACATCCCACCTTTTAAATGGAAATCGGTTCGTTTCTACATATGTGCCACTTTGGATCCCATGTGCTCCGTTTTCTACTTTCAATTCACCTTTTTATTGTCTTCTACAAACAATGAATGTCAAAAACCCACACGAAGAATGAGATACTTTTGGAAGGACTGATTCAACGATCATTTTGATTCCAAACGATTTGTCTGTCATGACTATTAACGTAGTAAGCAAAACAAGTATCGCTCCTTTCGACTGGAGCCAGTAGGACATGTTTTCACGAAACCAGTGACAATGTTTGAAATATTTACTGCGCGGCAAAGGCGCTTTGTCCAAGGCGGTACGTTCACCAGTACATGAAACGTAAAAAAAATCCTCATGCCTCACATTAGATGTGACTGAATTAACACAGTCAGCGATAATCAGAGTTACAGCACAAAAGAAGCTTTACAATAAAATGCAAACAGCCCTTCACACTTTTGTTACAAAGTAGTGTTAAAGAAGAGCAAAAATATATTAGCCATCCATATGGTACAACAATAATCACTTCACAAGCAATCAAACACGATTTTTGCCCTAAGGCGCGAAACATACATGATATAACCATTCAATGTTTTGACAAAAGGTGGAATATTTTTGGACCAGCATCAAAATTGTCTTTTCTGAAAAGTTTTGATTTACAGTGGTTAATTTTTCAATGAAACAAACTAATGGTTTAATCTGCTAAACGAATAAAATCAAGAAATGCCACGTGAAGGAAAATGCTCGCCAAGTTTCGCAAGAGACTGAAATATTAATATACACACATTGAAAAAATTGAAGAACTTTGACAAGTGGATTTTAATTACCGACATACACATGATTCATTTGAAATTTAATACGACAGCGTCTATCTTGGTAAAATAAAACTATTCAGTACGGATAAGAATCTCGGATGAGTCCATACAAAACTCTTATGAGGTAGTTCAGAGAATCATCGATGGCTGGATATCACTGAAATGGTCATTAGCACCAAACTAAGAGTTGCAACATTTGTTGACAAGCCGTTGAATTGAAAAGTAAACATTGGAGTACTGATACCGAAGCATTAAGACATCTTCTGACTTTATGATGCGTTAACTAAAATAAGCTTTACAGAAGCGGGTTATGTTCTCCAAAATAAGCGATGTATGTAAGAAGCTTACCTTAAGAGGAAACTGGAGAAGACTGTATTCCTCCGTGCGGACGATCAGTGACTCGGTTGACATTGTAAGCCTTGTTATTATTGCCTTTCCATTTTTTGTGCCTTTTTCAGCTTTAACTGATATAAGTTATAACGACTGACTGACAGATAAATGCGGTGTTCAATGTTTAGAGGTTTAGCCAATCCATAAGTCGGCGATCAATGCCAAGCTATCAAGCTGCCAATTCACCAACCCGTAAAAATAGTACAAAGAAAGGAAGATATTTCAAACAGTGATATCCCTAATTTACATTTTAACTTCAGGTAAACAGCGGGAATCAACAGCGATGTTCACAAAGTGTCGGTCAACCACAAAATCTGTGCCAGTGACCAAAATAAATCGAATCCCATTAAAACCCAAGTTAAATCCCTATTAGGATTACATAACCAGCAGCTTAACCTCGCTATTTTTCTCCCAAAATGATCAAGTCTTGCTTTCCAACTCCAGGGCAATGATTTTGGAGAGAAAGAATTCGTTGCGAGGGACATTTTTTCATCCTGTGTTCTCTAATTACTGTCCTCCAATCGGAGACTACATAAATTCCCGCCGCCTATTAATTACGCAAAAAACCTGTTTGCAAGTTGAGACAGCCGCCAACGCAAGACGACCAATTTGGACCATAATTTTCTTTCATTCTTTGTAAAAGAAATACCAGTTTATCAGTTCCTGTCTACTTATAAAATTACACTCAGCTATTTCATTTAGACCGAAGAAATTATCAACAAAGCTACACAAAAAATCCAAAGTCACTCGCGCACAAATAGGAAATAAACTTCGTAAATTGTTGCTTCGTTGTGAGAGGCAGGCCATGGGTACATATTTATAATTGCGCTGGGGCTTAATTGCTAGAGAGCGGCAAAAGTCTAAATTGTAAGCGTGAGGCGTGCGCACGTAAAAAGGTGTTCTACGTTTTGTTCCTGACGTAACATAAAACGATAACGGATCGTACTATATTGACATTGTGGCAACATACAAAACGTGAACCAGTGTATCCTCGGTCAAGTGGTGTCAGTTTGCACTGGATTTAGACGCAAAATTTATGTGAAAGTTCCTAAACTGTACATGAATTACGACAAAAAAACACAAACCACGACCAACCACAGAACCCAAGCGTTTATCTCGGTGGACATCTGTTCGGTTATAATCACCACAGAAATTCGAATATAGTCGTATAGAAAATCTCTAGATTTTAAAAATACGAAAAGAAATAAGCTAGCATTTTCGTAAAACGAACAACAGCTACAAAATTCCTGTTTCCCAAAACTTTCTGCAACAAAATTTTGAGCTAGGCACCCGAACAGATCAATCTGTATTAGCTTACACAGATATGTCTTTAAAAGGGACCAAAACGATTTAAGAACACAGAAAACAATGTTCTCTTTGGATTCCCCTGTTAATAGTTGAATTAAAACGGCAGGTGCAAGAATTTCTATTTGTTTTTTGTTTTGTTTTTTCTTGTTTTTTTTTTTTTTTTTCTTTTGAAAGTCCGGCAAAACATTTTGAATTTAGTTAGGACCTTGGAAAAGATTTCCAAGACTGAAATAGTTTTGGCGATCGCCAGCCATGATGGTTTTGCGCCGATGAGATCGAGGAGAGAAAAATGTCTTCCCTCCAGATCTCAGCACACCCTCAATGAGTTTGATGTACACAGTCAAATTTGATTTAGCTGCGGTACGAGGCGAGCTTAAAGCTTGCAGATTATTCAAGGTTTCAAATATTAGGGTTACCTAGTTCGGAAAACTGTAAATGGTTTGAAACAAGGAGTCCAGTCATAAGGTCAGGTCAGGCCACCTACATTGGTAAGGCCGGCAGAAATTTAAACCTACGGCTGACTGAATACAAACGAGCAACTAGAAATGGTGATATCAACAATCACATTACTGAGCACCATTTACAAACGAAGCACAGAATCGACTGGGACTCTACCAAGTGCATTACCTACAGTACAAATTACTATCAACGACTCACTCTGGAAAGCTGGTTTACTAACTTACAACAAACGCCACTCAACCGTTGCCTACAACTACCTACACCATACAAACGACTTATTGACAACATCAACGAAACAGACAAACAATAGACATTTCACTAATAATAGACCCACGGACTTTTGACTAGCAAAAGACGGATCGAAACGCACAAATCACTTTCTACAATCTTCACAGCCAATTACATCACGGCTTACTGACAAACGATCAATAAAATCTCGATTTCGCTGATCATTTAGGTTAACAACCAGAGACTTATATACCATCTACTGACGTTCCACAATTCACTTGACTCTGAAGATGACTTCCGCTAAGGTTATCGAAACGTCAGTCAGAGTCACCTCAAACAGTCCTTCTCAGGACTATACTCACCCAGATGATCATAATTTACGTACTTATGACTTGTTTGAAAAGTTGGTAAAAGATAATTCACTCAAGCACAGGCCCATTGATTGCATAGAATTTGCCTCTTTTTTTTTTTTTTTTCAATTTTTCTTTTTTTGTGATTCTTTTTTTAATTTTGCTTCGGTAATAATTTTGGTACAGCTATGGGCCTGTACTTCTTTTTAAAAGAAAAGAACGCTGTCGATTTTTAACGGCATATTTTAAAATTGTATACATTGACTTTTTCTAGTGTTATTAAAATTTACTTGTTACGAAACATCCTTGATTGGGACAGCCTCCGGAGTTTTCCTTTATGTTTCTACATTATAAACTTGTTGATGTCGCTGTTTGAATTTGTCGGCAAAAGGAACGGTTTCTAGCAAGTATGAAATGGAGTTCTGATTACCGATAATTTTACAAAAATATCAATTTATAAATAATATTTATATTAACGTTGCTAATTTACCAACATATCAGGTTAGTAACATATTCAGAAGTGTTCTCCTTTAGTTCGCTCAAGACATCACTAACATGGTAACGTAATGATAATGAAACGGGCCGTATTTTGTAGTTGATATGGCCACATAAGATCGTTGTCTTACGGCAACAAACAGCCATATAAGATCTTCTGTTATCAGCATCTCAGTACAAACTGTGGTTAAGTTCCTGTAAGGCAGACGTCGAAAAAAAAATGCCCTACATCCTGTACACTATTATTATAAAAGCGTTCATAAAAGAAAAACACATCTGCCATTATAATTTATGGGCTGATTGTTTTCTATCATTGTAAATTGGAAATTGGCGCAGAAATAAGAATTCATAATTATTTCATTGAAGTGCCCTGCATGGTATTCAAGCCTGACTGTTACCAAGAGACCCTCGACTTAAGTTTGTATTATTTGATACACATAAAATCTTCGGCTCACAAATCAAGTCTATGCTAAAAACACATTTTAGAACTCTTAAAAACAAATCCATATGTAAGAAATAAGGACCATGTAACTTCCGAACGTTATTACTCTATAAGCTTCATTTGAATAATCGTACTCAAGAATTTCATCCACAGAAAAGTCCACTTACTCGGCGTTTGGGTTAAGTTTTGTTTTTCGTTCTCTCGTCATTGTTGTTCTGAGGATTTTTCGCTCATTTCCAGCCTTCCTGCCTTCATAAAAATTGCCAAATATCAGATTGAGGACATCACCAAGCATCCACCCGCACGTTGGCACGTAGGTTGTATTGACAAATTACCGAGTCTATTTACATACAATCTTCTTCAAAACTCGTATAAAGCAAATTTACAGAGCTTGGTAGGGCGAGCCAGTGTGAGAGTGAAGAGCAAGAGCATGAACAAAAAAATACAACTATCTTGCTAGAAATAAGTGATGTGATGTACGTACCTCTCTAGGAGGAGAGAAGAGGAATTCAGCACAGAAATTCATGGTTATTTGTGACAACAGTCACCCACAAATGATTCTAAAGACTGAACCATCAAGTACGGATGATCTTTCCTTGTTTATGTTAAATCTTTCGATTCGTATGTGATTCACTAGACATATATTCTAGAGTGTTCGGTTCCGTAGAAATTAAAAAACACCATGAGATCATAGCTTATATATGCAGCTTATGTGCAATGTGACAGCATATATTCATATTCATTTATTATTGAAAAAACAATATTCTGAGAGAGCGATGTAGTGTTTGTAATGTCACGAGCGACAGGCCGAAAAAAAATCTGACTCCTCGATGGGACTTGAATCCTTCCATACACGACAGGGATGTTGTAACGACTCAGTTACTGAGAGACGCGTGACAAGTTAGGCCCATCACCTAGTTCGTATGTAGCACGACTCCTAACTACTCGCGCTAGGCGCTAGGATCAGCAATGTCAATTACAATGCCGTACGGCGATAATAAGAAAAAATGGTGAATTTTAAGCTCAGTCACGACATGATAAATAACTTAATATATTATTAAACCATTTGTAATATTTCTAAAATAATCTTGTTTGACAAACTGATGCCACAATTTGCTGGCATTCAATTAAGTGAAGGACATTCGCATAATCATCCATCCATACACTTTTTTTCGTTTTCTAATGTGACTAGTTTTTTTTTCTGTATTCTTAGGCTTAGCAGCTGTGGAAATTGGTTTTTTGTACAGTAATTGTTCACCTTTAGTAAACTGTGAGTTTATTAGTTAGTTAAATGTAGCTTGTTTTTCAACTGATTCTTAAACAATGTGAATACATAAAAGGGACGTGATGTTTTGTTTAAAGCCTGGTGAATAAATGACAGGTGTATCGTGACGCAGGCATACTCGGAAAAAAAGAAATCCGAGTGCTCCTATCAGGAGTCGAACCTAAGACATTCCGATTTCTAGTTCGGATGCACTACCACTGAGCTACAGGAGACTCGTGGGGGCTAAGCCCATTAAACTAGGTTCATATGATAAACAACCTGCATTCTGTTTAAATTTGAATATCGATGACAATGATAATGTTTAAAGCCACATTATCGCATTTACACGAATTACAACGTGTTTAGTATTGACAAAACAAGATTTCATAATTTAGAGAACTTCTTTTAAGTCCGCCATGTCGATGTACAGATTCTTGGCAACAACATGGCGGCCAAAATAACCAGCCCACAAACTGTCTAAAAATACCGTAAAACTTCTGTAAATAGATTTCGTATTATTTTGAGTTCACAATTTAAGGCTTGTTATGAATAAAAATCTATCAACGGGTTGAAGTTGTCAGGTTACCGTACCATTCTGCCAACCCAAACCATCCTAAATTTCAAAACGCGACATATTTCCAAACGAAAGCAAACAAAGAACGAAATTAAGGGGTGGGATTTGTTCTCATACATGACTAAACATTTTTTTTTTGTTGAGATGTCATAATTGTGATTACGTCTGATAACAACCACATCTCGTGGACAGTGCATGCAACTACCTTTCTCCACAGAAGCATGATGACAGAAATGTCCGCTTCCTTGCTCAGTGTGACAATGGCAATAACAATGATGATGACGATGAGAGCGATGAGAGCGATGAGGGTAGAAACAATGGTCAGTTATTCGCCTGCCAGCTGGAGTATGAATCAGTTTTTACTGAATTACTACGAAGTTACTCTGCCCCAGATCTAAATTTCATGCGACAAAATTTGCATTAGCTTTAACACAAGTCTATTACTTCTGCGCTCACACGGTCCGTATCCCGGAAGGGGCCATCTCATTCGCATTAAATCTGAATCACGTTCGCCTTCAAACACCCAAAAAGGAGACGGATGAAATTTTCCCGATAATATTTGTACCGTACGCAAGAATTAAGGCCCGTTCGTTCTTCACCGACTCTCAAACCGTTTAATTGCAGCTTACCTAGCAATGTTGGAGAAAATTTTACTGCCTATTAAATGAGATGCGGCAATTCACGGGTCGTAAACATGTGCAGGTATTGCACAACGCGGAAGCCTTATGTCAAAACGTCGGCAGTCTTTAGAACTCCCACTCAAAGTTGAGGGTTACTATTCAAAAACAAAACAGTGCACTTTTAGGATGTCCTTTGCGCGCACAACGTGCCCAAATATTAAAAAAAAATTGTTGCGTGCCCTACGAAACTAAACAAAAAAAGGTAATTAATGAGTGAAACGAAAAAATACAAGCATATTAGAGCCCCTGTGAACATATGTTACATCACTTAATTTAAATAAAAAGCGACGAGATTGTTAAGTTTTGGTAAACGCGCTAAATTACTTCAAGTAACAAGTGTGGATATTGTTGATCTTTGCTATACATACGTGAGTCTTATGGAAAAAAAATAGTACTTCAATAGCTCAATAGCCAATTCAGTGTTTTCAGAGGCATAAGAAGATTACTAGCCTTGTAAACACTCTTCAAATTGTGCGCGCTTGCAAATACGTAACAAACGTGGTTAGATTTCACAAGATTCTTCAGTCGCTGTTCAAAATTTTTGTATGAATAATTGTTTTTCAAGACCTTCGTCTGAAGATTTTAAGATTGGCAATTTGAAGGTCTTCTTTTTGAAGTTCTCAGCAATTTAAAGTCTATGTCAAACAGAATCGAAGAACGAATGAGCTAATCAAATTAGTTTGATAACGAAATGCAAACAACATCGACTTATAATTACTCGGCAGAATTTTTAGCACGAGAGAAAAGGCAGTCTTTACTTGTTTTTTGTTTGTTTCGATCTGGTGTAACAGAAACAAATTATTTCACTACTAAAATTCTCGTCACTGACTTCCAGTAATTCTCTTATAAGGACACGCTTTCGATAAGTGAATTTACAGCACAAATGTTTACGACCTTGAATAATACCCGCTCTCATGCATTTGCTCGAAAGAGATCAGACAATTTAAACCAACAAATACATCCCATACCTCAAGAACAGTTTCGCTGAATGAACGCCGATAAACCTCCAAAGGCATTCTAAGGAAAAACACACGATGCCATAATTATGCGAACGCTGTTTGCGCTCTCGTTTTCGTATTAATAGCCAATATCGATCACAAATCTCATTAAGCACTCGCGTTTTCTTCGTCTAGCTGAAAAGCGAGAATTCTGTTCATAAATTATTGACAAACAAGCTTAATGAGGGTGAGTTCTCCAATGGAAAAGGGAACAAAAGTTCATTAGCCCATTGATAGGGTGAACGCACCTGATAACACAGTAATTGAATTTCACCGTAATGAATGAAAATTCACAGTGGTACAACACTTGTATTACTTCAACGCATTGAATGATACATGAATAAACAACACGCCTTATCTATATCCTGCCAACAGATCCATTTACACCTCGAGTGAAACTTTTTTCTCAGGACAAGCATTTTCTATCAATTTTTACTTATTTGATGAATAAAAAAATTTCAACAAGGGGAATAGTCATTTAAATAAGAAACTTCGAAATCTGTAATGGTTGTGCAACGCAAAACTGTATCTCCCTTCACGATCGTGGTGTGCTTAAACCATTTAAATCGCCCACGAACGTACACAATAGAAGAGTTATTTGTCTCGATTGTAAACGGCCCAAGAGATTAGTTTTCTTTGTGACAAACGTGAAAACAAGCCTGTAAAATTTACGTGACCTACAGTTCAAGGCCCCGTAACTGTCCATTAGAAGAACTCTCAAAAGAATCTTCACCAAATACAAGATAAGTACCAGGGAAAATTGCAGTTACAATAAGTGATAATTTAAATATTTCATTGTGTCATGCGCGCCAATTCATCTGCATCCGGTCTGGCGCACCCCCTAATTGTGAAAATTATGCGATTCATGTATACTCCGCTCCGACGCACCCTTAGACGGATATTTAGTGGCATTTTTAACGAGCGCGAAAATGCTTTCGTCAACACAGAATTTTAGGAGCAGAAGCAGAAGCTAGGCTCGATTTCGGCGCGGACTCATTTTCCCGAACAGCGGTTGGTAATCGAGCCTAGTTTATAGCCCGTGAATTCAAAAGTTCGAGAAAGCTATAGGTAGAATATGGAAACCACCCAAGGGTAATGGTTTGGTGTTTAATATCCATAAATCTAATTGGAATGCCCAAGAAGCTCACATCCTTTCCTTACTAGTCTTTACTCAAAAAGTGATCCTAACTCGTAGCTCTGCCAACAAACAGATAAATTTTAAAAACAAAGAAAGCACTTCAAATATTTATAAGCTGCCACAAACGTTATTTAGCAGTCTACGTGTTAAGTTTCTAAAGTACTTTCGCGTGAAATTAATTATAAAATTTCCATGGCATCATATTATTTTAGTTTACGATAAACAAGAGTTTTCATAGATTTTATTCAGTTTTCTGTCGTCTTCACTTTTCGGTGCCTTCGGGTATTTGAGAGTTGGTATCTGTGTGAGATTAAATTTGGACAAACAATTAAGGATAAAAATTAGCGTTGTGCAAAACTCTTATCACTAATTTTAATTCTTGATATCTGAGCCTACGAATAACGCGAACACGGGACAAGAGTGAAATAACACTCAGTGCGAATCATTATAGGTTTTGTTTTGTCCTCATCAACGGCTCGAGATTTGATTGTACTTCCTGTTGCCCAATCAATTTAGTAAAAAAAATCGTTTTCATGCAATCAAAGTTTCATCTGCGATTGCTTCATGCAACACGCATAAGTCCAAACGCGTAGAGACATTATCATCAGGTTTTTGTTTTTGTTTGTTTTTCTTTTAATAGAGTGATCGGTGGTACCGGATAAAACTGAATTTCCCTGCAACTTTCTAAGCGAAATCTTGTCAAGGGAGACCATTGAAACAAACCCTATCTTAATACCATTATGAATTGCTCAAATCAAAATATGTTTTACAGGAGCAAAGGCCGGCTGCGTTTTGCGTCGCTATTACAGAAAAAAAACGCAATCAGAACAACCCAGACTGACCCTGATGCATTCCACGCACATCATGGGCTCTGGAAAAATGCATTTCGATAATTTCTCTCAAATTAAGTCGCATTAAACTGACAGAGAAGTAGCCTTGTGTCTTTTCTCCCTTACATTTCGTAAAAAACTTGAAAAAACAGTCTATTATTTTTTCGAGAAGCAAAAAATTAATTTTTGTTTTCACAACAGAATTACATGTAAAGCACTCCTTTTTTGGTATGGTATGCAAAGGAATTACCATGAATGTTCGAATTAGCGCCCCCTTCAAATAAGCGCCCCCCTTGAGGCTAAAAATATTTAAAAAGCGCCCCGTTCAAATAAGCGGGGGGCCCCACCCCTCCTCAAGTACACACGGATTTGTGTTTCTCCTTACAGATTCATTTCAGTTTTCTTACTTTTTGTTACCGTTCGTGTTTCCTTGAAATAAAGACAGTATTAGTCCGAAGCCAAAATTTGAAAAACAAAATAAGCGCCCCTCTCGATCCAGAAAATTAAATAAGTGCCCCGCACGCTAATTCGAGCATTTGCGTTACATATGACCTACGGAAGTTCTCCAATACTTGTACAAATTGTCCTTATTACTACAACGGAGAAAACCACACGAAAATGGAATAAAAATGAAGAGTAAATAGACAGAGGAAGAAGGGTTCGATGGATATACCCGACGAGAAAGGCACAAAAATGCTCATGCTTGCTTCAGTTACGTCGCTCCTTTTATATGTGATATTACTGTGTGATGTTATATCAGCTCATGAAAAATGTTTGCACCTCATTTCCTGCAACTTCCGTGTAAATATTTTTGTTTCTCAATACTCAACAGAAATGTCGGTATTCTAAGGAATTCTCAGACCAACATCATTAAACGCTGAACGTCATACGCGTGACGTAACGTCGATTTTTTGCCCAATGTTGAGTTATGTAAAATTAAGAATTTGCTACATGTACCCCAATTAATACAACTTTTTTTATCATTTAGCCATTCAAAATCTTCTTCTTTCCGGCAATATTCAATAAAATGGATGTATTCGACCTACGTCCAGGCATTGTAAAATGCTCATAAGCGTCTTTCGTAGGTCTTTCCCTTTTGCTTGGGGGAGATGGGGCGGTGGAGGAAGTATTGCTACATGTATGTAATTTTATGACAGCTTTTGGAAAAATGTTTTGTGGCTTTATGCCTCACTAGCTGTGAAGAGGGAGAGTGTAGTGGCTGTGAAAAATGTTGCCATGTCATGCCGCCTTAACTTTTTTTTGATACTGCACTGAATTTACCCATTCAAAAAATACTCACACTACTGAACTGGAAAGCTTCTTTGAAGTTGAAATAAATGCGTCCCCTCGTATGTGTTAAAGGGGCGCTATCAGCTATTTTAGTGTCACTTTGAATAGAGGAAAAACATATTTGTATCGATGGGAACATTAAAATAATGGTTCAATTTTGTTAAAAATAACCCTACTAGGGCACAGAAACTAGTATTAATCATTTTTGTCTGCGGATGGCTAGGATGGAAACGGATTGGAGCTTGAAAAAGTTGGCCAATTTTTTTTCACGTTCCTCCTGTGAATTTTGGCAAAATTGCTAAAAAGTGATTCTAGTTTGTTATTTTCCGGAGAAATAATTTTCTATTTTCCTCCCGCTGCTCTAAAAGTGATTTCACGTTAAAAAATGGGTTCTCTTTTCAAATATTTGAGCTGTTTTGGACAGCAAAAGCTCCGTGATAGTACACCTTTAAGCTTCGCGAAGAAACGGTAGATAGATTTTGTTACCGAGTAACTGAAAAAATACAACTAACCCTTTGAAGTTGCTGTTTCGATCAATAACCTGTTTTTCCGGCTTAATTTACATATCTACACAGGCCTGTATTTTGTTGTTATTTGGGATGGGAGGGGAGGTGTTAGGATGTGAATTTAGTTGACGTCATCAGGGAAAAAACTGTAACAATATCGTCGGGAAATTTTAAGCAATTGAAAGTGATATTGAGCTGCTTCTTTCTGGAACAGAAAGGACAAATAAACTTATAACAAAATATTGCTATACATGTAGCTCTGACACAATAAACAAAACGTTTCTTTCTTCCCTAATGCTAACTTTGCAGTTAAATTCAAGCTCAACAGAGGTTAAAAATTTCCTTAACTATATAAACCCTCGGTTGGAAATAAACAAAGCACACCAATTTCCCGTTGACGATTCAATTTTTTTTCTCAATTGGAAATGAACCCCAGCACCACCTAACTGGTGGTGTCTGGTTTAATGAAAAGCACGTGCTCTGAAGTTTATAAGCTATTTAGTATACGTGAGGTAAACTATACAGGCTACTAAAATATCTAAATTTTGAACCAATAAAGCAGAAAACTTCGCTTGTCGCCTTAATTATACGCCAAGTACCGGAATGGTGAATGTTTACCGAAGCAAACAAACGAAGTATTCCAAGTTGTATTTTCACGGGATGCTCACAACAGTTTCTCACTTCAAAATTAACTTTTTAACTCAATTAGATCGTCTAAGAAGCGATCAGCTTTCTAAACTATGCACATCGAAGAATAGTTCTCGACAGTAAACAAATCTACAATCCAAATAAATCCCGCGGTGCCCTAACAGAGGAAGAATACTTCAAAAAGATTGCGGTTGACAAATATGCAATCAGCGAACAAAAATCTGTTAACAAAAACTGTACGATAATGACTAAAAACGGGTTATTCCTTCGGTAACAAATAAAACGGTGCTATTTAATTCACACATAGTTTAAAGCATATATCGCTACAAACATGAAAGCAATCGAAGGGCTGTTGCAAATGGTCGTGGCGAAGAGCTTCATAGAGCACGTTTATACCATCCACATTTTGCTGAGGCCGAATCGTTCTCTCAGTCTGGTACACTAAGGAGAAATACTTTTACACGAACAACCTTTCAACCGCTTGATTCACCTGGTACGATTTTTTGCGAGTACCACGAAATTTCAATGCGCTAGTCGCTGTTGTGTTTGACTAGGACTCAAAAAGACAAAATGACATACCTGGTAATCCCTCATTTTAGGGAAAATCTTCTTCCACGTTTTCATGAAGAATCTGTGGTTGATTTGTTCAGTACGTTTCTCCGTGATCAAAAGATAATCTGGACTGGTCTAGCTGCGAATGTTACTTTTCTGGAGTAATCAATGGAAGCAGAACTAATCACGCCCCTTGCTGAATGCTACCTTCAGACTGACTGATCATTGTACGTCGAGATAGGAGAGATATGGAGGCGGACAAGCTTCCTATATCTAGTAAATTCACTAGTAAATTTACGACGTAATAGTGGTCGCCGCGGTAGATAAAAATCTAAAAACAACCCAATGCAAATATAAGGACATTCCACAAGACACAAAAGAACTAGCCAACCTTAAATGCAGATATTTAATTATTTGCCAGCCTTAGCTCGAACCTACTGAACAATACCGCAAGATATGAGTTAATAGAACATGTTTGCAAGACAATTGGCTTTGATAGTCACATCACAATCTTATTGTGATAAATGCTTTGTACTTTTGAAAGTACACGGGATACTCATAAAGTGAATTATGCTAATTAACTAGCGAAATATTGTTTACTGAATCTAAATTAAAGACTCAAGCTAATTGATGCCTTTTTGTTTCATTGAAAACGAAAACGATCGACTTTGAAACCAGAATAAAAAAGAATGCATCAATTGCTGTCCCTTTTTGGACTCCTTTTTGTGATGTCCCCTGTGCACTGGTTCAGCTATCAATTCCTTTTGTTTGACAACAGCTTCTATAAGTTCGAGTTTCTTCTAACTTCTCTGTCTTTCTTAATAATAATGATACCAATAAAATAATAATGCTTTGTAATAACTCTTTAACATAGCACTAGCGATTACAATGAGATGCCGAAGCCAGGGGGCTTATCTGGCACAGGATCAAGCAGAGAAAATAAATCGATGCCTTTTTTTTGCCCCATTGAAAACGAAAACGATCAACTTTGAAAAAAAAGAAAAGAAAAAGAATACACGAATTGCTCTCCTACTGGATCCCTTTTTGCAAATTTGTTATTTGTTGCATTGGATTTACTAAAATGTTTAAAGCTTGACATAATTATAACAAAGCTTCACGTTGCCCGAGTCTTCGAACAGTTTTCTAAAATATGTCTCGCAAACGGAGCAGCGGAAACTGATAAAAATATTGTTGATTGTATTGATTTTCTATATACACTCGATTGCAAAAACGTTGACACCTAAAAGCATAAACCGTGAACGATGAGACCCAATGGCTTTATGGGTATAAGTGTACTAAATTTATTTGCATGATATTCTATTCTCGTGCGACGGTTGATGACAAAAATTAGTTGCACGTGGTGAATGATGGAAACTGTCCAAGCTTTCGGTAAAGTGTCCAAGTTGGCCACAAGGGCCAATTTGAGTGACATACCATTCCCGATTTGACTCAGTTCAAAACAGGCAATGAACTTAAGCAATATTTGGAAGAAAAATATTCGGAAGAATTAAGTCCGCACTGTATATTTTATTGCAAACAATGAGAATGGTAAATTATTGGTTATGGAAATGAGGTTATTGTTTAAACACTACCTACAAATCCGCTGGGTCTCATCGTTCACGGGTTATGCTTTTTAGGTGTCAACGTTTTTGCAATCGAGTGTATTAAGTGAAATCAAATCTGAGTCTTTTTGATGTCAGCAGTATATTTTAAGAAATTAACATGCGTTGACTTTTCTACTCATAATTTTAATCCCCTAATCGCTGTCTTATACCAATCCTTATTATTCCGCTATTATGTCATTTCACCAAATAAGGTCAAGAGAACGCGCAAAATATGAGACCGTAATACACTGTAGTGTCCCGGTTTGACCGGTTTATAACAGAGCGAATACGGACGGAAAAGGCAAAAAAAAGGAGCAACAATGGCCGGACTGGACGAAGAATAGTTTTGAAACGATGCAAGCTCAAACAAAGTTTTTAGCATGCCAATAACTTGTCATTTATCTTTTCATTTTATCCAATCAAATTTAAGACATTTAACTGGCTTTCTGTGTTGTTTACGTCATTCGTACGCGCCATATACCGATAGACAGTTAATGCCGGGTGTATTTCAAAACTGTTTCCAAAACAGAGAAGCAAAAATAACAAAATCTTTTTGTAGTGGAGTAATAAATCTCTTATTCGATGTTCTTACATATGATACTCGCGGACATTTTGCTCATTGCTCGTATTTTTCCTCGCCCCGACTACGCAACTCGCAAAATATCCGCGCGTATTATATGTTAAACCATCGAATAAGATATATAAATCCAATCCTTTAACAGTCGAGAGCTATACAAAAATAGTGTATTGTTATCAAAACATCTATTCCAAGTTAAAAGAAACTTTTTTGCTCTTTTTGACCGCTTCTTGAGTTGTATACAACTCGATTATTATTATTATTATTATTATTATTATTATTATTATTAATACATTGGAAAGTGCGCAAGCCAGAATTTAAGTAGTGACTTTTTTGTCAGTCTGAATTATTTTTAGAAAGTCCTTATTTATTTATTTATTTATTTATTTATTTATTTATTTATTTTTTACTAACTTTTCGACGCTTTTTAAACTATTGAAAGTGAGAAATGAAGTAGGAAATAGAGCAGAGGAGGAGAGAAGAAGAATGTCGCGTTGTATTCTTATAAGCTCTGTATTTTTAGGCTGGATAATGCAATGTAAACTGAGAATGTCTTGAGTTGTTATCCATTTCACGATATAAACAGTGTGCAAAAATTGATTTCCAATTATGTTTATGAATTTTATTGCATGCAACCATACTTGTACAGTACGCTTAGAGTCATGTTGATTGTAAAATTCATTTTATTATTCGTTATTCAATAAAATAGATCAATATTATTAATTAAAAAAATATTATTAATTAAAAAAATTATTATTATTATTATTATTATTATTATTATTATTATTATTATTATTATTATTATTATTATTATTATTACAACAATTCTGACTGTTGTACCAAGCCAAAATACCCTTAGTATAAAGGTGCTGAAATTTAAGATGGTGATGCTGTTGATGTCATTTAATACTTTCAGGAGAGCTGAAGAAAACGGATCTTACTCAAGGTGAAGATATTGTTTATAAAGATGCTGTACAACAACAGTATACACGTGTACTAAAAGCTGAATTATTTGCTTCACGCATTAAAGCCAGTTAAAAATCTTTCTTTTGACATTATTTTATGAATCACTGAGGACGTGGCCTGGAAGGTGAAGGGACGTTATTGTGTTTGACGTGTTATCCACTCAGTGAAAAATTCTTACCGTTTATTGCCTCTAAAACTATTTGGACAGCACGGCTCTTAGGCTCCGTTCAGACTAGTTGTTATGGTCTGGTTCTCAGGCACGGGTACTAGTGTGAGTGTGGCTATGTTCACCCTTGGTTCCCGAGCACGGTGCCCAAGAACGATTCTCGCTGGGCACTAATGTGAACGCAGCCTTTAATCAAGTATCTACGCCAGAATTCGGGTACGGTGTACCTGCCCGAGTACAAGGACGAGACCTTATATTCAGGCACTGAAGTAGGAACCGGTTCCCTGTGTGCTCGCATTGCTATTTTGTGCCCGGCGCCCAAGCACTAGTGTGAACGTAACAATAGCTTGTTTTGGGTGCACAAGCAAAAATCTCAGCACAGTATCAGTGTATGGGCACTACCTCAATGGCTATTGGTCTCAACAGTTCCCGCGCTTTTAACTCATGCCTTCCTGTGATACAGTGACCAGTGAACAAATGCAGACGCTAAATACACAAACGAGGAAAGGATTGGTCCTTAGGTACCAAGGAGTCTGAACAACGTCCTTTTCAGTGTTCGGGCACAGGGCCCTGGAACGGGCACCTAACATGGCAGTGAAACCACCACCCTGCGGCTCGTGGTTCCACTTGAGTTTGGAACATTTTATGACGCCATTTCATGGTCTATAAGAGAATCGGCCATAAAAAACTGCCGTCGATTTGTTAAATAACAACTATTATTATTCCACTATTATGTCATTTTACCAAATGAGGTCAAGAGAAAAAATATAAGACCGTGATACACTGATGTGTCCCAGTTTGACCGATCTACAACAGCGAATACGGGCAACGACATTTCACTGGCTTTCTGTGTTGTTTACGCCCTTCGCACGCGCCATATATTGATGGACAGATAATGCCGGGTGTATTTCAACACTCTTACCAGAAAAGAGAAGACAAATATAACAAACCCTTTTTGTAGTGGAATAATAAATCTCCTTTTCTTTGGTTTTACATATATTACACGCGGACGTTTTGCTCATTGCTCGTATTTTTCTTTGCCCCTTCGGGGCTCGGAAAAATACCACGCAACTCGCAAAATATCCGCGCATATATATAAAACCATTGAGTAAGATATATGTATATAATATATAATAATTGCGGGCGAGCGTTAGCGAGCAGCACACTATTCTTTACAATAGCGGAAAAAGTCTAAAAATTTGTCGGATGTAAGATCGGAAGCATGCGCAATTGGTTGGATTTTTATTATCCGGCCTATCCACACCTGCGAAGACGTCACTTAAAATTGCACGTGGAGAGAGATCTTATACAGCTCCAGTCCATTTACAACATTCTTAGCCCGTTGAGGCAAACTATTTGCAGTATTATTCGCCCGTTGAGACGTCGTTCTCAACCTTTGAGATCATCCATTCGACCGTCGAGTCAAAATTGTTTTCCAAACGTTGAGAGAAAAGAAAACTTCAGTCTCCAGCACAGTATTAAAACGTCGTTCGCTCGTTGACACTAGAGATTCTTTAAAATGCGTTTGTGTTGCTGAAAGGCGGCTAGCGATTTCTGAAGAACATAAGCGTAATTGCTGTAACATTTACAGCATAAAATTTGGAAAACGCCGACAAGGTTTCATGAATACGCATGACACCCGTTATCTTTCATTTCTCGTTGCCTTTTACTCTCAGCATTTTCTTCCAGCTCTAATTGCAGCACTTACTTTCACATTAAAACTTCGAGTCTACAATAATAACCTATAATAGCTATAACACTACCTCTAGTCCAAGTGATACTCTTCGTTTTCATTTCCCTTATCAACGAGATTTAGTAAGGAAAGGAGTCACGTGATTCGTCCACTCAATTTGCCCACCCTGAAAGTCATGTAAGTCAAAACAAAATGAACACAAAATCTTTTAATCCATTATCGCGTACATGAATACATATAATTCCTAAGAGACTGTGTACACTGAACCGCCTGCCCCCCTCCCCCCTCCCTCCCAAAGAAAAGAAACTCGGAGGGGAGAGTGGTTGATCGCATACGATCAACGGCTACTCCATATCTGTAAAACCGAAGTTAGGTTCTATGGAGGTAACGATTACCGTCTCTTTCCTGCACAGATTTCTTTAATTTACATTCAATACAAGACGCACAAAGAAACATTTCAAGAGACAGCGAATGAAACATCAGCTAATAAGGCCAGGAAGTCATAACACACAGATAGACAAAGAGATGGAAATCTACTGGTTTTATCTGCAATGACCTTTCACACAAGTTTTCCATGTCAGGTATCTTCAGCTTAATTAAAAGGAAAGGAAAATATCACCTTTTGTTTTGGAAATGAAACAAGCGAGGTTTATTCATGCACTTTAAAAGTATTGAGTTATATTTATACACTTTTTCCACTGGCTTTCTTGGCGCGGGACGTTGAATTCTCGAAACAGAGAAATGTGCCAAGAAAACACTATCAGTCAGCCTCTGATCTTCAGTACAACGGGGTTGGCCCTATTAAGACAGTGCTATTTTGGTCTTTGGGTGTAAGAGGAAAAGGGGGGGGGGGGGGGGGATTCTCCTTATCTGTAACTTCCGGGCTGAGTTGCTCGAAGCATGGTTAGCACTAACCATTGGTTAAGAGGTATTAAAACCTATAGGTTGTCATGGTATTTAACCCGGGTTAGCGCTAGCCATGCTTCCAGCAACTGGGCCCAGGAGTCCAAAGCTGGACAGTGAAACCCTAAAGCGAATGATACACGGTTCAACATCGTTCAACTTTTGTTGATAAACAAATGTTGAACATTGTTGCGACTTGTTGACTTGTTGCGGCAACTTGTTAAACGGAATAGAGCCAAGCTCTATTTTCGTTCAACAACTTTCTACATGTTGAACGGCATATTTCAACGTTCAACATTAGTTGAACAGCAGCTGCAACATTTGTTGCTCAACAAATGTTGAACCGCGTATCATTGGCTTAATGTACGTCCAAAAACTACGTTCTAAATTTGAGGTCTACAACTTGAGTTGATGAATTCAACTGACAGCCGAACTGAACCAACAAAAGGTGACCAAAGCAGTAACTGCATCCCAGTAGGTGAACAAAACCAAGAAACGAACAAACTGAAAACCTTCCGGCGCAAGAAAATGAAAAGAACATTTGTAAAGCCTAGTACGTGTACCTTTCAAAATACCGTTGCCTTGTATAGGCAATTTGATTATCAATACCATGTTCACTGTAAACTGTTCCCAGATAAATTCTAGGAAACGTCAAAAGGTTTGTTACTTTTGTCGTGAATTTCATGTTAGTCCATGCGAGTAGAATCTACCCCCCCCCCCCCCCACCCTCCCCTCACTCTCTCCCTCGCCCTCCCACCCGGTCTGGATACAGTTAAGGCTCCAGGGCTTTCAGCAGAGATATGTGAAGCATCCAGAATTGAGGCCAGAAAAATTGGCCTTCAGAGCAACATCGCGATACTACAGTTATCGGGACTTTCAAAAACTGCCAAAAATCTAAACATTTGGCGGGATTTTAAGCAGAGAAAACTTACTTCGACTTCTGCCAGAGTCACAGTAGTTACGGAGTGGATATACTAGGCTTCTGTTTACCTCACCCCTTGAGAACTTTCAGAAACAGGGTTCGAAAGAAATTAATGTCATTTAGCAAATTCTGTGAAGACGTTTCTTCTAGAAGGCACTCTTGGGAAGAAAGTATATGGTCAGATAAGTGGAACAGGTAAATGTGATAAGAGTTGGCCTTATCTCTTTGTAAACGTGAAGAGTTCAATTTAAACTTGTTCCTTAATGAATAGAAAAACGCCAAAGGTTTATCAGATTTGCTGATGGAACATTCTTTCCCATTGTGAGCTTTTGTGTTGAAAAGAAAGAGAAGCCGTCCCATACTACAATTGCAAATGAACAACAAACGAATGGTTAAAAGGTTCTTTGAACTGTTTGAATGCTGCACACCGTGTGAAAATGCAAAGCAAACGTTTGGCGATGAGATAAATGTCTTGTAAAAGACAAACGAGCCATGGGAACTTACATAACATAGATTAGAACTCGCGCAACTGGAAGAAATATACCGAATGTATGTTACCAACCAAAGATGAGTTAAGAGAAAAAAAACAGTTAATAAAACGAAATTGATGTGGTATATTCAAAACAAATCGCTCATGCGTGAAATGCTATCTTGCGTGCTAAATTTCTGTCAAGCAAAATATACTCCGCTGCTAGGATAGATGCTCAGAAATTCAAACTGACAAGTGTTAAGCGCAGTAAAACAGATAAATACATAGGCTGTCAAGTTTCATTAAGTACAGGTAAATAGGTAAATAGGTTTTTAGTTGAGTTCACCTTCTCTAAGCGACGTGAGCTGCATTAGCAACGATCAACTCAAGCGACCGCAAAAAAATTTAAGTGTCAAATCACCGCTACGAGAAGGCACGGCTAGATAATCAGTCAACAAACTGGTGACATTCACACGACATCTAACAAACACATTCCATCACATTCACGGTATAACGAAGAGAAAACGTTAAATACCGTCGGTTAATCAATTCGCAATTTGGCGACTGAGCGCTTAACCTTGTACAGCCTTCGACTCTAAACAATAATCGAAGGTTTTATTCGGCCTGCGTGACCGAGAGTTCACGGTTGATGCTTATGTAAACAGATTCTGTGTTCGAATGTTAACCGCTCAGCAAAGTAACACTGATGATTCATACCTACATTATCCTTAAAGT
This sequence comes from Pavona decussata, assembly GCF_977016875.1. NCBI lineage: Eukaryota > Metazoa > Cnidaria > Anthozoa > Scleractinia > Agariciidae > Pavona > Pavona decussata. The sequence continues at coordinate 4,654,069 of NW_028145568.1, forward strand.
ATCATTACCTTTAAGTCCGGCCTCCAGGTGCACTCAAACAATCCCCTCAAAGCTTCTTTCCTCTGTGACATCTTCGTAAATTTGCTTCTGTGGCAGCTCTGCGAGAGCGAAAACGGAACAACAGAGACAATCAGATTGGAGGCGAAATCTTCGCGTCTCAGCGTGAAATTTACCGAGTAATTATATGCCTGAATTACCAGTTTCCACACTGTTTGTGGACTGACGCATCGTTTGAATAAATTATTGTCAGACAAAAGTGAAAAGGATCACGACTTCACACAAGACCAAGTGATATACAATTGTTCTCTTTTGTGTCACCGCCGCTACCAGGGGTGACGTCATCAATTTTTTTGTTGACTCCGTTTACGTATTGGTCCAAAGAAAACATTCAAGTGTTGGAATAGAAGGGCCCCTTGTTCTCCAGTAAACGATAATTATCTCGCTACTTTTGTTTGATTGTGCTTGTTTGGAAAATGTGAGCACTGTACAAACTAGTAACATTCAAACAAAAGCGTCTTTTTCGCTTTGGTAGTCTAAGCTATACTAATGATGACTGATAATTATTCTGATAAGTGTATTTTTGGGCAAATGGATTGGTTTTCAACCAGCATCTGGCCCTATGATATTTTTGGCCTAATTAGTCTAAGATAAACGTATAAACTAATGTTAACTAATATCAACTCCGATATCATACCTCCAAGGCCCAGCATCTGCGTGACGGGGTAAATTTCCTAACAACTACTTTTTAGAGTATAAAAAAATTCCCCTTGTAAAAAATCGTGCACGTAAACTGTTGAAAAATGAAACCTTTCGGATGTCACGCGAAGCAAGTCTCAGTCGACCTATTTTTAACTTTAATTGTGTTTTCTAATAAGCTTCAGTTCTTTGCTGACCACAATCACTGCCATCTGTTGTCAAAGTATTAGTATCCAACTATCACAGTGGCCTTGTAATAACAGACTTATCGTGCTCATTCTTATGTCTAAATATCACCCTTAAATATTGAATGATTCTCTAATTGCACGTAACTCATTTTCAGCGATTTTGTTGCCAACCAGTTCCTTTGTTGCCTGAACTCGCGATACAAATGTCCTTGAACGATGCTGCAAAGTACCAAACGTTTACTAAGCTAACTGGTTACGATCGATATCCATCGATGACTATTTCTAAACTCCAAAATGGAGACTACGCAAGTAAAAAATCTTCCTACTAAAGATCGCAAGGCACACTGCTTCAATGAATAATTTACCGGCTCTTAACTGACAGGGGTCCGGCTTCAATTTCTAATAAGCTGTAAAATTTTTGTTTCGTTTATTTTGTGGCAGATAATTAAAAGCTAGAAAACGTCTCTAAGCGACTGAGGCAAAGAACTTACAAAAATATATTTGCCAGAAATAATCAACTGTTTTTTTTTTCTCCCTTTAGAGAATGTCAAACTCGGTAATTGAATTTTGCAGTTAAAAAGGACACAAGGAAGTTAAGGACTGATCCCAGGCGATCGATAGCCTTCTGAGCCATTGCAACATCGGCACTAGTAATGTTCAAGCTACCGTATATCAGATGTCTTTTAAAAAGATATAAAGGATAATCCCTTTTTTAAAACCAATGCCTTCCAAATAACCTTCATACGAATGCCCATTACGTTAAACTGCATTCGTTTAAGTGGTTTAACGGGCTTTCAAGGATTTGTAGTGCAGAAATGACAAGTTCATGTTCGTAAGCCAATAAGTTTCAGAATTAGTAATGAATAGCTAGGTTGCACAACTGTTTCCTTTACAACATTCTGCTCCCTACAGACTACAAAGTTATGTATAGCCAAGAACACTGTTAGTTTCATAAAAGATTTTTTCGCATATGAAAGACGCATTGTATAGCCGCTTCATAGCAGTTACTAAACCAGACCGATTAAAAACAAATTATCCCTCACATTTTTGTCTCAGAAAAAAATAATAGCCATGGGCTTTCATTCTTGATATGTTTTTACTTGCTCTATTGTTGAAGTATGTACGGGCCTCATAATACGATGATAGTCTGCGGTTAATTTAATTTCTGAACAAAAAAAAGACATTATTATACGCATAATAAAAGAACGGTAATTCGATTCATTTGAAAGGCAAAAAGCAACTGATTTCCCCTGAGGTTCCATCCTGTCATTTGTTACCGCCATGGTACTTATGGTACTCAGATTCACATGCACAAAACAAAACATTCACCCCATTCTTGTAATTTGAAGATAACAGGCGAAGACAGGTCACGAATATCGACTCGCCACAGTTTGATACGCAGCAATCTTTGAATTGTGATTTCTGCTCAGTTTGTGCGAACCTTTATAATACACACTGACTTTCGCTTTGATAGTCTATATTTGCCTTTTCACGATTTTTCTAGCCTTTCGTATGCCGCGCTAGTGAAAATTATGAGCAAGCACTTTTTTTCTCAGGGATACCCATTCCCCTTTCTCCCTTTTTTTTTCTCTCGTCCCACTTTCCGCGCGGTCAAACACTCCACCGAAAACGCTTGCTACGCAGGCTATATATTAGTATTAGTATAAGCATTAGTATTTAAATTTTTCCGAGGAGTTATCTATAACCTATATAGCACTTTGGTGACGTAGGTATCCTCCAGACTGATTATTGTTATTAGGGGTGGAATTTGCGTTGAATAGGTAACGGAGATCCCACAGGGTCTCTCAAGCCCCTATTCCTTACTCCTCGGATTCTCCAGATAACAAAGCAGTAATTAGGTGTTCAGCGATCGTGAATTTAATCACAAACAGTTCGTTTAAGATCGCAGATAATCTATGTAAACCACACAGAATGCAGGAGAAAATCACTAAAAATCCTAAATTTATCTGCCAATCAATTTCTTTGTTTGGTTAGGAGTTATTGAAGTTGGCACGGGAAGCCAGTGCTTTTGTCACGTTACTTAACAGAGAAAACAAACTGGCCATAATAGGCTTACTAACTTTTTCCATCTTTTGGACATTCAATCCATGCCTTTTTCCATAGAAGTTCTTTAAAGCCTTTGGAAACGTAGAAAAAAAACCTTTCTTCTCATGAAAGTTCAGTGGCAAACCTAGAAGAATAAAACAGAGTTCCAACTGTACTTTCCTTGTCCAAACTGTATAATCAGTTTCCCTGACAAAAGTTCTTCACTAACTTGATGCCCACACAAACCAGTGTTTGGTTTTCACTTTTGTTGGGATTCCACATTTTTTGTTTTATTCTGAAAAACCACACTCTTTAAGTGAGAAGTGGCAGGGAGCAATTAAGTCCTCTTCACTCTGATCTATGCTGAAACGTATGAAGCATACCATGGCATGCACGGAGCGTTCGAAGTACAACGTTTTTAACTCGGTAGTGCGCGCGTAAAATTGGAGATTTATTAAGTTTTCAATGCAAAACAAGACGACGCTTCCATAGGATTGATCTAAATTTCGCTACTTTGGAGGTAAGCATAATTTGATATTAGATTGGTTAACCTCTAGAGAGCCAATGGTCGTTATCTTCAACAGATAAGCTCTTCTCGAGAATTCACGAAGTCTCGCGCGCGTGCACTACTTGAAATACGTCTCTACGGATTGCTTTGTAGTCTGTTTTGTAGTTCTCCTCCAGCCGAGTGAAAAATTTAGGTATAAACTTCTATATTTTATTATGCCCTGATCAAAGCTTAAAAAACAGCATGTTTCCGTGATAGGCCGTAAGGAATTATGACCATTTTAAACCAGACCTCTTGTCACAACATATCAAAAAGAAAGGTCAACAACAGCGCCGGAAAACTCTAAATTCTGCCTTGACGATCGACTTATTTAACTGTGCCGTTTTGATAATTATTAGCTGGTTACAAACGTTTTTCAAACGCTAACATTTCTGTCGTCAACATTAGCAGAACATTATCTGCTAAATGCTATTGTGAGTAATGAAACAGTGTTACGATTATTGCCGCATTATGTACAGTGGGTAAACCATGGCAAATAACGCGTAAAACACAAAACATTCTGTAACTGCTTCAACAACATGTAATTTGTAATCAAGCAAAAACAAATTGACTTGTTACTTACCTGTACAGACCTCCTTAATGCTCGCTTCCAAAATTACTGCAGGAACACACTGACTCGAAGTTTAACAGGGTCAGTTTACTCATAACTGTCAAAACACCGTTTAGCTAATTAAATCCACACAATTGTATGACGTGAGAAAAAGCAATCATCTGGTGGCGTGACAGCTGAGAAATAAAAAGCCTTATCTCTAACTTTAAATAGCTTTTGGTAGCTGCTGTTTTTCGCAAGAAACTGGAAGCTTTCTCTGTGAAAATATTTACATTGCCACAAGAGTCCGCTCTCACCACAGCGTTCGAGTTCGGGTTTTTAAGAGTAAATATGCGCCAAATAGCAGATGTACCTGTTTTAATATAGCACGTGAGCTGCTACTCGAGGCTTGTTGACAAATGAAATAATTATGATAAGATATTCAAAATCACGCACTTTTCTTGCCTGAAGCTTTACAACTGCGGGATTGATCAATTGCGTATCATAATTTCTTAATGCGCCTGTGTCAAACCTATTTATACATTGTCAGATTTTGTTTTTCTTCGTCGTTTGTTCTTCAAAACAGGTACATGCTATGATAGTGGTCGTTGTTTTTGCGAAACAAGCATGGCTTTCAAATAATGGACGAGTTCGAGTTCAAGGACAAGAAAATGGTTAGCCCTATCGCAGCTGGATGTCACTTTTGTATACATTTTCTTAAAAATTAAATGGCACTCGCATTTATTGCAGAAAACAGCGATTTGAAAAAAGTTTAATTTCTCGGGCATATCCAATTCGCTTAGAAACTCTAGAAACTGAAAATTTCCAAACCTGCGGCAACAACCTAAAAAATGATTAAATTCTAAACCGTCCCAACTTGGGTATTGTTGTTGTTTTTTATCATTGTTCTAGAAAATGCAAGGCATTTAAAATAAGGTAAAGATTTCTTTATTTCTCTCATTCAGACTACATAATTCACTACTGCGTAATTTCAAGACCTCGTCCTTTTCAAGGTATCTACAAAATATACTGATATTAAGGTGGGGGTTCACCTAAAAGCCATTTTCACGCCGCTTAAAATCGGTCAAATGAAAATATCTTGTTTGCATTTCAAGCAATACAAAAACCCTCCATTCATAGCACAAATTAATGATTTGGGGTGTTTTATGAATTTTTGGGTGATTTTTAGGCATATTTGGAAGGAAATAATTTTTCTTGAAGGATTGGTAAAATTAAAAGAAATAAGGAATGTTGAAGATTGAGTGAAGTTTTAAAATTAGAATTTGTAGTTAATAATTAATAGACGGATACCAAGTTAGTCCACTAGCAACCTGGGGTGCTCTTGCGTGGTTGTCGACTGTCTGTTAGTGTTCCAAAAATCATTTTCTTTCTTCTATCCATTCTTAAAACTCTTCAAATTTCACTCAAATTCAGGTAGAGCCCCACCTTAAGGCGCACAGGTGTTGCTGTGGAGCTTTCTTGGGGCGGAGAACAAACCACTTGTGGAAACTCTGTTGTTCAACAATTTACCCAGATGTAGAATAACAACGAATTTTCAAAGGATTCAAATGTGGCTGAAGTCCTTTACGGGACATTTGTGTTTCTTTCGCAATAACCGCGGAAAAATTAAAATATGGCGGGAAGTGCGCACGCGTATGGGAAGTCAGCTAAACCGCTGATACAGATCACCATGCTGTAGTCAGAGCACTTAATATAATATCAACGCTGTTCACCTTGCAGTTTGGATATATAATAATACTTCTCTCAATCATAGTGTAACCTGCAGGGCTTACACACTCAAAATGGCCATATTATATTTTTCTACATTTATACACCTAAATACAATTTTCAGTTCACGTCTGCTCAAAACGCGCCTTGTTGCTTTTTGCAATGAAATAATATCATCCACTTCCCATAGAACACAATAAAACATTTCGTTAGTACCTTTATATAGTTTCATCGCAGTTCTTACCCTCCCCAAAACTGTCACTTCCTGCAAGTGAACTCGTTTTTATGCAAATATTTAAAAAAATACTCAATGACACCACCTGTTCTGCGGCTTTGAGTTGAGGGACATTTTTGCAAGTACAACACATTATTATCCGGCAATCGCGAATCAAGCTATCGTCGAATTAGCTGTATTCAGAACATGTCGTTGATCATTTTTCTTCTGATTTTCGCCTTCATCAACCAAGGTAAGCGGTTTACATTACTTTAGTTACCACGAAACAAACAATTAGCACCGCGACCATCTATAACAATTTTAGGTTCTTAATTATAATCTTTTTGTGATGATTTCTCAGCGGGTCTATACTAAGAGAAGACTTATCGTCTTCCCGCGTAACGCTCTGCAATAAATATATGATCAATTCACATATGATTTTCCGTTGAATTTTAGTTTCCATGGCGTCAGTTTGTTCAGTATTAAAGGCGTAAGTTGATTCTCGCGGTCAGCTTGTTTGGCAAAATGTTCTCAGGGATGTAAACAACTGAATTCGTTTCAAAAGAATCATGAAGCTCCCTAACGCGATAAACTAGTGCGCGTCCATTGCTTAAGTGTTCACAGAGATTAAAATTCTTTCACCTAAACTCTCCATGTAGAAAGTACAACTATTTTTTGCCGAAAATTTTTAACAAATCGTAGTCTGATCTTGTCTTATTTTTTATTTTAATCCTACCGGATCAGTGCACCCAAATTTTAAATTTTAGGTAATGTTAGGGATCTCCAGCTCTAATATAAAACACTGTAGTAGATTAGTGGAGCCTAAGTCCTGCCTCCCCCCCCCCCCCCCCCCTTTTTCTTCTTAGTTTTCCAATTTTAAATCATTTGACAACCGTTTCTGGATCCACCACCACCAGCCACTGAGCTGTGCGCGGGGGAGGGGGGAGGGGAACAGATTACGACCCGGCCTCCCGTATCTGCGAGAGCGTAGGAGCATAAGTTTGTTTACATGCAGTAGCCTCATTAGAAACATTAACATCAACGACAAAACTACCTATACAAAGAATTGGTTGCCATTAACTGGAAGAGGTTGGCAAACTTTGCATTTTCTGAAAATTTGTGCCCGGTATTTTGAGAAAGCATATACTGTTTAATGAGGAACTGGCTATGAAACCTTGCCATGACAACAATGGTGCCGCAATTTATGTAGGAAGGGCCGCAACCCTGCACGGTCCTTTGTTTTAACGTTCACACTACAGTTGAATGTCTTCAGGAACGTTTCTATTGGTCAGTTGTTCCAACACATTCCAAACTCTATTGTGGTTTGTACACAGACAAGGCCAAAACTGCCAACAAAAACATATAACAAAGAAGTTTTGCCAGGCTCCATAAGGATTCCCTTTCATTAACTTTGGAGAAAAGTACCTTTAAGTGGTCAAGATTTTACAAGAAATGTAGCTGGGTGCAGTCATACATTCGGTGTAAATTTCACAGTTTCTGAGAGCTAATTTCTCTGAGAATATTCAACATATGACACCAATATTTATACTGACTACCAAAAGAGACGTGTTCTTTTAAACTGTGTTGTGAAATAGTTGTTTTATATATATGCTAATGAGGCAAACTACAAACAATTACGTCAGCAAAGATTCTATGACAGCGAAATGAAGCTCAGACGATAGACATCTGACTTCACGTGACATGAAAAACAATGTGGCATCGTTGTGAGTTCGCATTTTTTGTTAGGTGAGCAGTGAAACCATTTAATTGTCTGATCATTCTCTACAGAAATGTGTAAAATAAAGTAAATTTGTAATTTTTTGTTAAGTAATTATGGAATTAGTATAGTAGAGTATGTTTTTGGCGAGGGTAATACAGAATAGTGCCTAACACTAATAAACTTGTAGCCCTCAAGACTAAAATCAATTCAAATAGATAAAAAAGAAACGAAAAAAATGGCAAGCATACATATTGGGTACTACGGTCTTTGCCAAGAATTGAAGCATGCAAATGTAGCAAACTAGCACAGCCTGAACAAACTGATTCCAAGAAGATATGACGAAACTTAGGAGTCAGTTACCCATCACACTGCCATCACTACTAATTCTTCTATGCTTAGTATGTTATGCCAGTCGCGTGGAAGAGAGGTTAATGAACACCATTCTAAAAGGCTACAACAAGAAAGCTCGCCCTGTGCAGAAGGAGACAGATGTGGTTGATATTTTCATTGATATTGCATTGCCACAGTTGATGAAAGTGGTGAGTATATACTAAGTCTTTTTGGTTATTTAGATGAAAGCTAGCTTTAGAGTTGCAAGGTGTAACTGAAAGACTCTAACAATGGCACTCACATCATTGAACTTTCCGAGAGGTATTAATTGCAGTTGCTGATTTCTAACAAATGATCTATGATACAGCTCACTGCATCAAGCTATAATAATAATAATAATAATTCCTAAAGCTTTCTTAAGACTACAATGAAAACTATTATGAAAACTTTGCACAATCATGCAGCTACTTTGCTGATTTGACAGCAATGTTAGAAAACCTACAATCCCGACCAATATATTTTGGGACAGACAACGAAATAGCGTTGCCAGTGAACATTTGCATTCTGTACATCTAAAACCAGTCTCCATAAGTTTGGTTGTCCCGTCATTGTGAATTTTTGTAAACCCCACACCGAGCTGCGTAGCACGAATGCGCAGTAGCAAAAGGATGTCACCGCCCTTGAAGGAAGAACGAACCTCTTACTAACCTCGTTTTCTTGCTCCGCACTGTATTACGGACCGAGTTTTTACTCGTTGATTTATGAATCAACGGGAAAAAACGAGGAAAGGAACAACTTTCAAATTTAGTGGGCCGTACAGTGAAATGCGGCCCGCAAAATTGACCAATCATACCGCGCGTAATAACTGAGAGATATAATCATCAGTTTTTATCGACTTCTTAATGATACAAAGAAAGGATATTGATAAAATTGGACAATTGCAATTCATTTCCATCCTCGCCACTCATTGGTATGATAACTTTTGACAAATCTGGGCCATTATTTTAAATACAAAATACTGACGGCAGACTGATCCTAACAGCGGAGGTGACGAGCTTGATAGAATAATTAACAAAGGCTAGAATAACTGAAATATATTTGTTTAAAAAAATTTGCCCGATATTTCGGTTAGCAATACAAACCTTCCCCGGGGGCTGAACGAAAAAGAAAAGTGAGAGAAACATAAAAGGATCGTTACAAATGAAGATTTAAAATGTAAAATGCGTGATAACGATTGGTTGTTCAGGACTAAGTCACAAGTTATTTTAGGTTCACCGCCCATTGACGAAAATGTTACTTTTGGTTTATGACCTTGCTACTAAAAAATAGCACTTGAGTAATTTTTCCCGCAATCAACATGCCTTTGCCGCACCCAAGCAATGCATTGGACACAATTTACCCCACTGATAACAAAATTTATTTAAACTGAAAAGGCCGATCAACAAATCAAAGATACTACTAATTAAACCTGCGGAAATCGTAACATCAATAATAATAATAATAATAATAATAATAATAATAATAATAATAATAATAATAGTGTATACTAATGTAATTATGAAAACAAAAATCCATAATAATGTAGTAGGCTGCATGGCAAACACTGCACACACGCTGTTTACAAGCTTTGCAGCCTCACATTTTCTCTGAACGCCGGATGTAAAAAATGAAATGAGACATGTCAGGAGTGGGATTCGAACCCACGCCTACAAGAGTAGACTGCGACCTGAACGCAGCGCCTTAGACCGCTCGGCCATCCTGACCTCATTGATACTCTTAGCCGTATTATTGAAGAGTCGATTTGAGAGTCCTTTTGCCCAGTTGCTGCACGTTGCAGCTCCAAAGTCTAAGCTTAATACACTAAGGGTAAGTTCGATTGACCCTATTCCGGAATAGGAATACATACAATGATGACAATAAATCCCTCGTAAGAGGTTTTTGCAGTTGCTGAAGTGTACAAATGGCCCTAAAATTATCATGTGTCTGCAAACGGTTGCAGAAATGTCTTCCCAAATTTACTTGAAGAGAAATCTAACAGCTATAATTCCACTCATTCTTATTCCAGAACGTGGTCAATCGCAAGCAACCTAAGCCTATACGATTATAAAGAAGCTTATTTGTCTTGCCTGTTACAAGAGCTTCATAGATACTTTACAGGCCCCATGACGATTAATTTGTTGTCATTTACAAAGAAGCCTGTACTTTCCTCGTGCATGTCACTGATTTCATCACGTGAAGGTTAACGGAGGAATTCGTTTTTCAAACCTAGAACAAAGCCACGTTTCCATGCAGTCATCTGACTGAAGGTTTTTCAGTTTGAATTTGGGAAAGAACCAGACGGTGCTCGTTTAAATCAGTGTAAGCTACTGAGAAATACCGTCGTTTTTTTCTTCTTGTTTCGGTTAGTATTAGAAAATCATGACATCTGGTTGGACTGGATTCTTTGTTTTCACCGGGACTTAATCACGGCATGAGATTCAGTGGCGTCCTGGGAAGACCACAAGTATTGATTTTTGTAGAAGGAATTCACGACGGTCATAGCCGGAGAATGTTTTTCACTTTTTGTTGAGACGAGAAATAGTGGCTGAGAATTACCATAGAACTATAAGCACGCGTAGAAACACCTTTTACCTTGCAGCATAATAAAAAAACCAGATGGCAATCACAAAAAAGCTTATTTTAGCCCTATAAATTGTAACATTTTGTTACTTCAAACACGCAAATTTTCAGTCAAAATGGAAACGCTCTACTGAGGCTTTCTGAGCACGAGCCTAAAACTTGGCGTAAATATATCTTTCCTTCCCGCTTGTGTAAGTGCATCTGCTGCTGTAAGTAGCACATTGTGTACATCAGTAGAACCCTGTGGTACAATACGGAACATTTCCATGGCTGACAGCATGAAATGAGTTAGCTTTCTACCAACGGATGACACTCTGAAAGCTTCAAGAGAGAAAGCGTGTTTGCCAACTAGGAACGTGTACCTTTGAAGAAAGTGAAAGGTGAAAAGTTAGAAGTTAGCATGTTAAAGATGATTTGAAAATCACTCTGAATAAGAAAAAAAGTAACGAAAGTTTCGTTCTACACTGTAGATAAATATTTACGCGGTCAATTGGAGTATTTGAGAGTCGTGCTGGTCGATCATGATTGCTAAAGAGAGCATGGTCGGAGTTTGATTAATTGACAAACATAAGCCAAGGTCTGAATTTCAAAGTTTACGCTGTTTAAAAAGCATCCGAAATTTTAACTCTATTTAAGTATCTGTTGTAGTGCTAGAACTCAACAACAGTTGATAAATCACTTTATAAATCCATTTATTTGAGTGTCAATGTATTTAACACAGAGCACTTATTGGGGACACTTTCCAGATCGAATTGGAATTTTGAAATGTGGTTTTTGAGGATAGGGGAAAACCGGAGTACGCGGAGAAAAACCTCTCGGAGCAAGGACTAGAGCCAACAACAACTGATAAGCCTCTTTGGATTTAACTCGTGAGATTAGATGTTTAGCTTGCTAAAGTTCTTACCACGGAAGTTCGCCATCACAATGTGCATTCTTGTACTCTACGATCTCAAATCCAGATCTCCTGATTGCTTCCAACAGCACAGCCTGCGTTCTCATATCAGGTACGCCATTACCAATCTGAAAAACACGGAAAATATAGTAAGGCATTGCATGAAGGTAACGAAACAGAGTTAATTTGCTAATTGGTGGGAAGAAATTGCACTGAGATTCTCAGCGAAACGTCTTCTCTGTACCTCATGATAAAATACGCTTTCAGAGACATTTCGAGGTCATAGAGTTCTCCGTGTCATTATCATTGTTGACTGACTGTCGGACAGACTGACTGACTGACTAACTGACTGAAGGCCGGACGTACTGATGGTCTGACCACACGACTGACCGACTGAAGATGAGCTGGCTTACTGACGGATGGACGGACAGACTAATGGACTGCTAGACTGATGAGCTGTCAACCGAACGAACTGATTGACTGACTAACCGCGATCGATCGATTTGTTGTCTGACTTGACAAACTGACTGACTGACTGACTATTTGGCTGGCTGGCTGGTTGGTTTGTTGGCTAATGGATACGGTTTGATTTGATTTAATTTTTGATAGTTACAAAACTATGTAGCGTTTAACCTCTGTGATTTCATACTGTTCAATCTCATTGTAATCGTTTGTAAAAGAGATAGGGTGTGCGGTATGACGCCTTTATGCTAATCATAATCAAATTGTCAGTAATTCTTTTTGCTACTTATCACCTCAATGTCTTCCTTGATTTTGACATGTTCGGGGTTCTGAGGGTCATAAGTATCTGTCATAGCCCAGGCAGAATCAACGAAGATAGCTCCTGGTTTTAGCACGCGCATAATCTCTCTGTACACTTGTTCAGGATCTTTCGCGTACAGAGTGGATTCAAATGCATATCCTCCATCAAAAGTGTTGTCGTCAAAATCCATGTGATGAAAGTCTCCCTACAAAAACAAAGATGCAACGGTTGTCGTAAGAAAAAAATACAGGAAAGAACTGATCACTGGCCTTATGCTGGTGAAAGGGGCATTAACCCTTTAGGGTTACGAAATGATCCAATGAAACATCGACAGACCATTGCAAATTCACCAACCAGAAAATCAACAAGAAAATAAACGATGCCACGGTTGTCATGAGAAAAAAAAAGGAAAGAACTGATCACTGGCCTTATGCTGGTGAAAGGGGCATTAACCCTTTAGGGTTACGAAATGATCCAGTGAAACATCGACAGACCATCGCAAATTCACCAACCAGAAAATCAACGACCACTTCGAAAAAACTCTTGCGATCCTTTGGCGGATGATAGTCTGCAATTCTGTGATCAGTAGAAATCGAACCTCATCCCATGTAAAATCACACTGGGAAATTTTACACAAAATATCACTTGGTTTTGCGATCATTCGTGATTCTATGCAAAAAACATGGATCTCTGGGATTATTTGCAATCAAACAAATGAAAAACGTAAGACGATTGTGTGATCGTTTGGAAACCAGGATTAAGGTTAATGTTTTTATCCTTAGTACCAAGTCCTTAATCCTGAATAAAATACTGACCTTCGCTTAATACAAATATAACTTAAAACATAAAAATCACATAATATCTCAATAATTTACCGCTGGCAAACACGGCTCGTACAGTTAGATGACCCTCGTGTATCCTCAGAGAGAAATAGAACCAACGACAGCACTGAATTAAATATTCTACACTTTTTAGAGTTCAAGAGGAGAAGTTCCCTTAGTTCCAACTCTTGATTTTGCACGCCAAAGTTATCAGAACCCGAGTGGCGTATTTTCCATGCCATATCCTCACTAGTGAGGGTGGTGCGGCGTGATGTTGTGTCCTGAACGGATGTACTTTGTACTATAATGTAAACGTAAAAACTACTCAATCTTTTAAGTCTATAACTGACCTTGACAAAACTGCAGTAGTCTTGCATTTTGTCTTGTTCAATGTGGTGTTTAACTCGCTTGAGCTGATATTCACAGGGATTTAGCCCAACAACTTGGGCTCCAGAAAACTTGGCAATCTCCAGCATAGGTCCCCCCACACCGCAACCAGCATCCTAAAACACATCAGTGTGTATAGCATGAATCAATAAGGTGCGGCTTTAAGAGCGTTTTCACGTGCTATCACGCGCTTGAAATTCTCGTACGGGCGAGATATTTTCCATTGTCAAGCAGCTATTGACCCTACCATGGGATGAAACAGAACAAACTTTTCCCAAAAAAAAGGCTCACTACGGTGCACGCAAAGAAACACTTACGACGTAGCCACTTGAAAGTCTTAGCATATATGTATTATCATGGTAGCCACTGAGTGGTTATGAAATGAACCAAAAAACATATAACGAAAAGCATTTGTCTCCTACACATACTGGCTAAGACTATTCTTATAATTCAGTATAACTGGGAAGAAATTTAATTATGCGAACATCCCGCATAAAACCTTGAAACCACTTCAGCTAATGTATTCCACTCACTATACAGACGTATACATACAACTTAATCGTTTTGTAGACAAAAATATTGAAGCGTGACCTCTCAGTTGTAAAATGTTTACAAAACTGTCACATTTGCTTTGTTATCCTAAGAACTGAGAAGTAAAGAGTCAAAGGAGACTAGGAAAAGCACTTAGTCATAACCTTTCTTTTATTATTATTTAAAATGAATGCTTCCATTTGATATCGTTCATAATTTCGTTGTTCATAATCTTGACATTCGGTGACTTTTAACGATACTTGACTGCCCTTTGAAATTATGCGGTGGGGTGATTGCTTTCAGCCAATGAAACAGCGCCAGATTTTGACAGGTTCACACGCATTGAATACATTAACAACTGCTTCTACAATGGATTTAAAATTCAAGAAATTTAATTCATTTTTTAAATGTTAGATTTGTGAGATCAGTGTGATATCCTATGCATACAGCCTTGCACATGATGTAAGTGGGATAACAGAATAACAAGATTTACTTACCAGAAGTTTCATTCCTGGCCCAGCTTTGATTGTGCTCGCTATATCTCTCTCGTAGGCTACAATACACTCCTGCATGGAACTCGTCGCATTTAACACCGGTGCAAAGTGGAAAGATCTTCCGTATCCATACTCATAAAAGTCCGTAACGAGCGTGTAGAAGTTGTTCGAAATATCGTGCACTTCTTGTATTCGTTTCTGTCTACTGGTTTCCCTTTCTGATTCCCCCTTAACCCGCTCGAACTGTTTGACATAACGCTTTACATTATCGTTCACCAAATCAGGCCCGTAAGCAGTACGGTTATAATTCATTAAACTAGCATGGTCGGAATTTTCAACTCTAGCTTCTTCGCTTTTAGACATTATTTCAAAGCTACAACTGATCCGTTGCTACAATTCAAACGGCTGTCGACCACTTAACTCTGCGCGCACAAGTACTTGTTCCTCAGTACTTGTCATGGAGAATATGGTCACGCGATATCAGTCAAGGGGATCAAAGTCGGAGTCTCGAACGTTATTATGTGACGCAGCGATATTGACATCACATGCACACTTCATTGCAGATGCGTGGAATATGATTATTGCCTCAGCGTTAGGGTGTATTAACGAGGCAACTCTTGAGTAATCCAAGGCTTTTTGTAGATTAGGATCAGCAATATAACCAAATGCAAGGCTCATTAGTTTTGTCAAACCGAAATATTGGGCAATAAAATTAAGGCTGGTTAGTTTTGTCAAACCGAAATATTGGACCACCGTAGATACCACCCTTACTGCCAGCATGTGATCGGCTCTGCTCAATTCTCTGAAAGGTACACTACGAATAGTCCCTTGGTTTCTTAGGGAAAGTACTGAACGAGCGAACCATGTACGCGAGTACGATTGCAATCTCGAAGGAGTCACTTCAACACAAGTGAATGCAATTTAAATGCAAATTTATGAGTAAAGACAATGCTCGCAACACGCGCCCTCAGTACGAACGACACAGGCCAATTCCTTTGGTAATAAATCTTCTCTTCTTCCAAAGGATGAGAAAGAAGAAATCATTACTACAAATTTATGGATAAGACAGGTGAGAACATTTGTTAATTAATTTATTTATTTATTTATTTGTTTATTTATTTGTTTATTTATTTATTTATTATTTATTTATCTATCTATCTATCCATCTATCTATCTATGTATTTATTTATTTATTTATTTATTTATTTATTTATTTAATGAAACAAGTAGTTATGTCCAATTCAGCAGATCTAGTTTAAATGGAGTCCCTTGAATTAAATATCGATAGTAAGAATATAATTTACATTGAAATAACACACATAAAATATGTACAAAATTCCCAACTAAAAACAATGCTTTGTTTTGTTTTTGTTTGTTTTTTCAACAGAACTGTTTCAGATCCCCGTATACTTACCAGAACATAGTTCAGGCTGATTAGATCACGTAACTCTGGTTTACTCTTGAACAATAAGCCCAAGAAATGAAATAGAGGATATTACATGACCGCGCGGAGGGAAATTTCTCTTCGAGTGTTGAAAAATATTTCACGAGTGAGCACAGCGAACGAGTGAAATATTATTCAACACTCAAAGAGAAATTTCGTATCTCCAAGCGGCCATGTAATCGATTGCAAAGGCGCGCTTTATCATGTAACCATAGCAGCGGTGATCTTTTCACATTTGAAGATAACATGTTATTTTCACGTGTAAAGATAGCATGTTTTCGCGCGGAAGCTCACCTGGTATTTCATTGGTGTTTATATAATAATCTATTTTCTTTTCTTATGTTTGCGTTTGTACTTATTTCAGAGTAACTATTTCTGAAGCTTTTTCAGTCTGTCAACCAATTTCCCGATATGCTTTCTGATCTTTGCTCTGACGAAGGGGCTAATGCTCGAAACGTCAACCTCGAATATCTTGGCCAAAGTAACAGTAACATCTACAAGTACAACGTCTTTACCAGGACCTTAAAAGAATGGAACATTGTACCTTCTTTTTTATTAGATCAGCCATCTGTGGACGATTTCAAATCTGCTATGACGAACTATTTTAGTCTCTCCCACTGATTTTGTATATTTATTATTATTATTTATTTATTTATTTACTTATTTCTTTTTGTAACATAATAGCGCCGCTTTTTTCTTGTATTTTTAATCTTTCACATGCACTGATTCACAGTGATGCGAAACCTTTGTGAATTATAATATATAAATAATATATAAATAAAAAGTGAAACCTCAGATGCGTTGGTCAAATTACCTTCAGTGCCTCATCAAGTCTGTTGATAAAAGCAAGCATTCGTCTTTCTGATTTCCCTAATTGTTCTCTTCTTTTGCAGTACTGGAGTGATCCTCGACTTTCTTGGGATAAAACCCAGTATGGCGGCATCTCTCAGGTGATTCTTAATCCAGATAAGGCCTGGATACCTGATGTTATGCTGCTCAACAGGTAAGAAATGGCCCGATTACGAAGAAAATGCAACCTCATTCCCAGGGTCCCCCTCTTCCTGTCCTAGTGGACGGGAATAGGGGGCCTGGGAACGAGGTTGTTTCTTTATTAATTGAAAGCAACAAAGTCAGAGAAAATGGTTCCTTTATTAAAGCTAGCCGAAAAAAATGACAGAAAATGAATCATTCAGCGAATGAAGCTGGACGTTTTCGTTTCAGAATCACTTGAACAGTCCTTTCAACCAAACAAATTAAAATGACTTTCTCACTGTCTTCTTCGACCATGGAGTATTTCAATTTTCTGTAAAAAGTGTAACAAACAAACGATGATGGAAAATTTTATCAAACTTAGGAGCGGGAGTTACTTTTTGTGTTAGATGAGAGTATGATTATGAAACCATTATTCTTAAATTGGTTCATTCGCAGCTGTTAATCTGTACAAAATCTTTCCAGCGCAACGCTAGTGTATTTCATTTCACTCCTAATTAGTTTCCAGCGACTGGATCACGGAAAATAATTTACGGTGTTAAAACTCCCCACTCCTTCCTTTCCAGTGAATACTTCTAAATTCCTACAAGGGCCGGGCCAACCAATAATGCAGAGGTGCCGGCTACTAACAAAATGAAGCGGTTTTCAGTTGCTCGTCGAAAAAGCAAAACCAACGCAATAACTCTGACCAGTCACAACAGAGGTAAACAGCGAAACTGAACAAATCGGAACTGATTCAAAGCAAATGCGTGTAACCGTCGCCTATCGCAGGAACTGAATGCGTGCGAATGGTTTTGGTTTCAGTTTTGTTTCTCATTGGTTCACAATCTCGTACCTAGAGTCCTTAGGCTCTTTGGTCAGCGGTTGGCTTCCTGGAGAGACCCTGATTTAAGGGACTTTTAACGCAGAAATCCGGCAGTAGAAGAGCAGTGCCTTTAACAGGCCAGCCAATCACAGAGGAATAATTCTCTCCAGGTGACAAGTCGCTGACCAAAGAGCCAGGGGACTCTGGGTACGAGATTGAATAGTTCCGGCAGAAAGTTGCGCAAGTATTGCAAACCAATCACAGAGTGCAATTGGTTACGACATTCAAGTGAAAACCGCTCTGATACTTAACTATAGATGGAGCAAGGCTGCCAGTACGGCTGGAGGAATGTATAGTGAAAACAAAAACTCAGCTTGGAAAACTTCAAAACGGCAACGAAAATTCCAGCAGTGCAGTTAGCCTTGAGACTTATTCATTACTGAATTTTCTTTCAAGTGCTGAGGCGATGACAGATGGACGTGGCACTGCAGCTCGCCTGATCGTAAAGCATGATGGGAATGTTTCGTGGTTGAATCCAATGATTTTCACGAGTTCGTGTGAAATTGACATCACGTTTTTCCCGCTGGACGATCAGAGCTGTCAACTGAAGTTTGGCTCGTGGTCTTACAGCAGTAACTTTCTGGACGTCCACCCTCGCAGAGCTAGCGCAGATTTAAGCTCGTAAGTCTGTTTGTGATATGAGGGGCCTTAAGGTGGGGTTAAACGTGAATTTGAATGGAATTTTAAGAGGTTTAAAGAACGGATAAAAGAAAGAAAATGATTTTTGGAACACCAACAGAGAGTTGATACCCACGCAAGAACACCCCAGGTTGCTAGTGGACTAACTTGGTATCCGTCTATTAATTATTAACTACAACTTCTAATTTTAAAACTTCACTAAATCTTCAATACTTCTTATTTCTATTAATTTTACCAATCCTTCTAATCTCCTTCCAAATATACCAAAAAAATCACGCAAAAATTCACAAAACACCCCACAACATAGATTCACGGGATGAGCAGCAAGTTTTTAGATTGCTTGAAACGCGAACGAGATATTTCCATTAAAACAATTTTAAGCGGCGTGAAAACGGCTTTCAGGTTTACCCCCGCCTTAAGAAAACACGACAGCGACGGCAACGAGAACGTCAAAAGACGAAAGGTGTAATGAGCTAAACATTGGCTCTGCAATTGTGCCTGTTCAAAAATTAGTACATTTTTTGTCATCCGCTGCAAGACAACGACGAGAAATAACCAAATTTAAACAGAAGTGCGGAAGCTCTTCGTAAGCTTGTAATTGTTTTAATTGTGTACAGCTGCTGTTGGTTTTAGGACTGGGGGTATTGTTCTGTTGTTTGTCGCAATTGTTTTCTAGATGGATTACAAGCCAGTCTCGTGAGACCAGTATGAGAGCTGCTACATGTACATGGCCCAATTTAAAGTTTCAAGGGGAACTTGAGCACAGGGCGATGAAGTTCTCTTTTCTCTTTATGGACTTGAACGCCGTTGCTACTAATCATTTTCCTTGATTATTCGTTCACATTCTACAAATTGAACGGGTTGGAATCATCGCAAAGTAGATCAGAAAACTTTAATACGATTTATTTCTATGTAACGTTTTAGTTAGCGTTGCCGTCATGCTTTCGTAAGGTGCCTATTATTTGCCGGTTAATGGCGCCGTTTGAAAGACTTTGTCGTGCAACCTTTTTATTTTTTTGTTTCTTAGTCGAGGTATTTTTTCAGTCAGTGACAAGGCATACTCGGAAAAATAAAATTCGAGTTCTCCCAAAAGAAGCCGATTCTATGAGCTCAGTTCCGATTACAAGTTGGGATGTTCTACCACTGAGCTCTAAGGGACTCGTCTGCAGCTATCATGAAACTTAAGATTCATGCGACAAACATCCTGCATACTGCAAGGAATTGAATGTCGATGAGTGGCATATGCGCATCTAAAGAAATGCGTTGTTACGTTCTCCTCTATCATTTATTCAACAGGCTAAAAGCATGACAGCACATTTCTTTCACAACTTTTTTCTCGCATAACAGTCAAAACTTCTATAATTACGACCGGTGACATTGAAGTGAGAAGTGGCTTTAAAACAGGGATGTTAATAGAAGACGGAGTCTAATCAGAGAATGTGAAGAACCTATATTTCAAAAGAGGTATCCTCCCGGACTCCTTCGCTCGTCGCTCATGTTTTACCTTCTTGTGGCAAGTTTAGTAACAGACATAGAAAAGACAAAGATTGTTTCACATAGCTTGATTGACCTTCAATCAAATTGGCCGGGATATAATAACCATGTCAAGCTCTTTTACACAATGACATCTAGTTTAGAAATATCTCATCAAATGACATACAAAATCAATACCGGCAGGTATGTGGAGAATGGAGAGTGGATCCTTCTTGATGCCAAATCCATACGCAATCTTTTGTCTTACGATTGCTGCGAGGGAAAGTTTTCGGATGTGACTTACCACCTCGAGTTGCGCAGGCGCACTTTATTTTACATGATGAACTTCATTCTGCCCTGTGTGCTGATTGCTGTCCTAACCCTCCTCGTCTTTTTACTGCCGCCGGAGTCTGGAGAGAGAATGTCATTTGGTGTGACAGTCCTGTTGTCCTTCACTATTCTCCTGTTGATGTTGATGGTGAGTGAATTTTATTTGATGACTATATGTGTTGTTTTTCCTGTGTTGGCTTCCAAGGGGATTTTAAAACTATAATATAAATGCCAAATTAATTTTGCTTAAGTTACCGTATACCTTCAGAGGTGTCTCGCGTCCAAGCGATGTAGCGCGTCCAGTTTTAACTGTAGATACCTAAACCCCTATATCAAATTAAGGCTTATAGAGCTGGCTATCAAACTATACTAAGAATTTTAAAATAATATAATTTGGCAAATTTTTCACCACCTCTAAATGTCAGCGTCCGAATCTTCTTTTGAAAGCTACAAGTCAAAGCGAATTTTGTTTTTCGCTAATTTAATTTGCTCCTCAGTTTCCGGACCCAAAGCGCTAAAAAAAACGTGTCTCCGTTTTGCCATATTCAATCGCAGTGAAAAGTTACAAAACATTTTCGAAATAGGATCAAAAAAATGTTAAGTGATGTGGGGAGAAAACGGCTTAAGAGAAAGCGTAAGAGCTGCTCATTGGCTTTCTTTCGAATGAAAACACTTTACATTTGATCCACACAATAGAAAATCACAAACACGTTACGAGAATCAACTTATAATTTGATTTCATGAATAAGTTCACCTGAATCATCAATCTACAACTGACTTTTAAGTCACTTAAAAGTGTTTTGACTTCTCAAGCTTTGATCAAGCTACATTGGCGCAAAATGCTGTCTGAATTAATTTACGCTGATCGAATTGGCTGCACAAATCTAGCTTTTCTAAAATCCCTGATCTCAGTGTGAGGAAGCGAAGTTTTAAATGTGTGCACTATTGAAAAACATTGAGGTTCCAACAAACCCAATAAGCTAGCTAAAAACAGCGCATTTGGCGAGTAATGGGATGATCCTCATACAAAAAAAATGGTTTGTGCCAATGACTTTAGAAGCTAACATACTTTTAACCCTGTTTTCACCTCCAGGCCAAGTTACCCGCGACCTCCAAGGTGATTCCACTGATTGCCGTCTACTACGCATGCACCATTATTGAGGTGTCAGCTGCAATGGGCATGGCGTGCCTCATGCTGCGCTTTTACCATCCAGACAACTCCTCGGCCCCAATCCCCGCGTGGATCCGGGTAATTCAGAAATATTTCTCTAATGGACTTAAACCGAGGCCCGAGAGGAGGGATTTCCCCCTCAAACTTCGATTTGGGCGTTATGTATGGCAAGGTACAGAAGGAGCGTAGAGAATGGAATAGAGCCGGAAGGTTGACGTTTCAAAGCAGAAACAATTGAACACAGGAGCGCTTCACACCTGCATCAGACCATCACCGCACCATAAGCTAATAAGCACCGTCAAAAGAATGGGCTGGCATACATTAGATATTTCACCTCCTCAACAAAATTAATACTACTAAAGAGGCGCAAGAATTTCGATTGATTTGCGACTAAATTCTTTTTAAAGAAAATTAAAACATAACAATGAAAGCAGATAATTTATATCCTTAATACTTTCTCTGACTTTATTAAGTTCCATTTATTCTATAGGTTTGCGTGCTTAACTACTGTGCAAGATTGGTGCGTTTGAGCACATCTGCTGGACGAGTACGACAAGCACAGATCGTCCAAGAGTTTCGACAAGGTAAGTTTAGCCTGTGTAGCTGGCGGTTTTCTTCGCGCAGGGTCATGCATCAAATGTTTTGGCGGCGAAGCCGCGAAAACAATCAGCTGCCTCCTCCCCATTCCTCTCACGGCTTGGTCGCTCAATGAGGGCGGCTCCGCCGCCAAAGTTTTGACCCCGCGTGAATTAAAACGCCAGCTATACAGGCTAACGTAAGTTAGGCATTAAAGCAGCTCGAAATGTTATTTTCACGCTTTTACGGAAGAACGATCGCCGCGAAATAATTTTAGTTCTCTTTTAGGAGTTAATCTATCGACTTGATGCGTGTATCAATCGCTCCGATTTCTCCGTGGCCAAACTTAACTACGCACAACCCGTGCGTTGGCCATGCGCTGCGTTACAAATCACATATTGCAACATTACCTTCAGGAGCAATGGCAGCTGAGCATACTGCTACTTGCAAGTTTTTACGTGTAATTGCCGTCTTTGTGGAAGCTGTATAATCATGCCATGCTCTTAATGTCTTTACAGCAAAGCTGCGAGAAAACAGAGGCAAGGAACAAACCAACATGACCATCCTAACAGACAACATCTTCAAACAAGAACAGGCGGACACGATGACGGAGGAATGGCGGATGGCTGCCATGATTATCAACCGTCTTTTTGCTTGGATTTACCTTCTCACTATTATCGTAACACTGCTGGCCGTTTTGTTGAAGTCGCCGCGATTTAGGAGTGGGGAATTGTGACTGATTAGAACGCTCTTTCATTGCATGTAGAAAGAGATCATGGAATCGACTCTCTCTCCTTCGCAGAGGCCTCTGGCGCTCGAGCGAATAAATAAGGGTATTCTAGGAACGCGGGGATCAAGCGGAGACAAATAAGGGACTGGGGAGAGTGTCCCCCGCCCCTCCCCCCTTTTTACTCCATTTCCGTTTTTCTTCCCCCATTTCCGACTTTTCGCTCCCCTCAAGTTTTTTTTTATGAAGGAAACCTCTCCGGAGGAGAGAGGAATAGACTGCTTTCAGAGTAGTTACGTAAAATTTAGCGTGCTTTCTTTGGATGAAAGAAGTAACAAATGACACTAGTTTAACCACGCAGCGCCCACGCTGTTCTTGCTACTGATAAGGAAAGTCGTGTAGTACTTTATAAATAAATAAATAAATAAATAATATAGCGAGTCAAACCCTCAAAGGTCAGATTTTCTCACCTATCCACAAACCCGACACATCTACAGACCCCAGTCTGAAGACGAACTTGAGAACAAGTTGCAGAGGATACATCATAAACTCCAAGTCACTCTCAAAGCACTACAGCCCCAACGGAAATGGTCAAATATTGACAAACAGACAAGAAAACTATAAAAGAACTTAAAGAGAAGAACTACGTATGCCTTCCCAGCGATAAAGGTACTGAATTCTACGTCATACAACAGGACACATACACACGGGTCGCCCTTGACCATCTTAATGACGCCAACACCTACCAAAAAGTGTCCCGCATGTCAGCCAAGACAGTCGAAAATAAAGTAAACACAGCCTGGAAGAAGATCTGCCCTCAAAATGAATTCCCTCCCTTTGTCCAAAAGAGCTTCCTTGCGTCAAACACAGACCTGCCCAAATTCTACCATCTCATCAAGACCCACAAAGCAGGTCCCGATATCAAACTACGACCTATCGTATCCAATGTCAACGGACCCACCCAACGGATTTCATGGCTTCTCGCCAACGCCCTCAAACCTATGCTAAAAAATGTCCCAGCCCATTTAGAAAACAGTCTCGAACTTATTAGATGCATCCAAGCTGGCGGTCTCACCACAAACAAAGCGCTACCTTATCCATGTAGCCTCGATGTGGTGTCCTCATACACCACAATACCTATACAAGAAGCCATCACCAACGCTACAGACAGAATCCAAAACCCAGTACTCCACCTCTCCAAACAAGACGTCTCAGACCTCCTCCAAGTCACGCTAAACAACATGTACTTCTCCTTCAGAGATCAAGTCTTTCGCCAAAGAGAAGGCCTACCTATGGGTTCTAGCATTTCAAGCATATTGGCCATCCTATTTATGGATAAACTTGAATCCATCGCCCTCTCCTCGCACCTAATGATAAACCCTTACAAGAGATATGTAGACGACATCTATCTCCAAACGACTAATGAAGAAACAGCTGACCACTTCCACAAGATAATAAACAATGTGCACCCTAACTTGAAATTTGAAATCGAAAAACCACAAGGAACACCGAATGGCCTGTCGCTGTCGTTGCTGGACTTCAAAGTCACCATATCACAGGATGGCAACAGCTCTTTTGAATTCTACAAAAAGCCAGCCAAAAAACCACTATTTGTCCACTATCAGTCAGCCATGCCAACCAAATCCAAACTCAACTTCATTCGCAACGAGAGAAAACGCATTGAAGACAGATGCTCCTCAAACACATCCACAAAACAACACCTGGGCGCATTCGATGACATCCTTCGCCTTAACGGCTACCCAGAGAATAGTATAGAGCAAACTAAATGCCCACAAAATCTTCAACGCAACTCTCAGCCTACCGGCACGGAGTGGTCGTACCTTAAGATCCCTTACATTTCTGAGCGACTCAATCACAAGATCACTAACATTTTTAGAAAGGAAAACATCCCAGTACGCGTTGCCCACAAGTCCTACACGCTCAGACAAGCCCTATCCCACACCTCCACGGAGCGCAAATGCACCAGAGACAAATGCCCCATCGCTAACACCGGATTGTGTTTACGAAGAAATGCAGTGTACCAGCTCACGTGCAACAGCTGTGATCAACATTACATTGGTAGCACAACACGCTTCATCCATGACCGCGTAAGAGAACACATCCATAACGATAGCTCCTCCGTCAAAAAACACATCTCTTCCTGCCAGAACAACGACCATAAAGGCATCAACATCAAAATTATTATGAGCGAAAACGATCCCGCTAATCTACGCCTCTACGAAGCATTTTATATCAGAAAATACAAACCGACACTCAATTCCCGAGAGGAATGTACTGAATTTGCGGAACTGCTATTTTAATATTTAATTTTAGACACTACAAGCCATCATTAGAACCTTGTATACGCTCGCAGTTTATTTCTATTTTTATTTCTATAGCTTTCACACATACGTCGCATTTTTTACACATTTCACCCTTCACCCTACACTCTCTTTGTATATATATATATATATATATATATAGCGCGCGCGGAATATTTTCTCATCCCTGATGATGCCGTTGATCGGCGAAAGCTTGGATTTCAGTTTTTAGTTTTTAGTTTTTAAACAGCAGTGTAAGGCCTCAATTGAACAGTTTTTATATATTTTTAACCATGCTGCTGAAGGACAACATGAACAAATAAATAAATAAATAAATAATGGCAATATAAAATCTTTGAATTCATATTATTTTTTAAAAAAATGATTCATATGACGTGGAATACCTTCATATCTCGTCCAAATATATGTCCAGTAAAATTTAATCTCTGATATTTCTGAAATATCTACATACTAACTTGCATTCAACAAGTGGTTCTACAATCGATATCTTTGGCGGTTTTTGCACTGTGCGCTGTGGAAACAGAGTAATTATGCTCGCAAAATCTAGGATTGTTATATATTTTAAAGCTTTGTGGATGTATTGTTGCCTGGAGTTGTTGATTAATTCTCCATCCTATTCTTTTCTTCTCAAATTCTCTCAAAAATCATTCAAACGTTAATTTTGTTTTACCTGTACAAGACTCATGCGCGGCAGAGTGGACGAATGTAAATGGGGAAAGAAATAAAAGAGGGCTAAATGTTTTTACATGCCACCACACAGACAATCTGACCTCAAGCCGGCGAAATGTCTGAACAGTGCACAGAAACATTTCTGTGTCCATCTCTCCCTGGGTCTATTTGTTCCTCGTATCCTTTTTTTGTGTTCATCATTAACTTCAGCATAGTATTTAAAATGTTATAAAGGGCCTAGTTAGTTTCGTGTCAATAAAACAAAATAAATCTCGATCCGTTCGGAGCAATTTTCTTAGACCTAGCTGGAAATACTGCCGGGTTTATAAGCGCGGAAAACACCAAAATGAATAGGCCATTTCCGAGTTGCTTTGAACCTCATTATGAAAGCGAGGCTAAGTGCAAAGCTTTTATCATAAAAATTAGTTTCCATTCATGTGCAAACAAAACTAATTTCCATGTGAAAAGCTTTGCACTTAGCCTCGTTTTCCTGATGAGGTTCGCAGCAATTCGGAACAAATGGACTATTTTATTTGTGACCTAATTTAGCGAACAAAACAAATCTCACCCTGACCACCATTCACTTTCATTTCTATGGAACAACTTTACCAAAGCCGACTGATCACACTGAAATGTACTGATATAACATGAAAAATTAAACGTATATTTAGCACCTTGACAGTGTTAGAAGATCCCCGTATTTGGAGATTTGAACAAAACCTGAAAGTACATGAATATTAAATCACATAACTAGGACAGACGTTCTCAAACGCATTATTTAAAAGTCGAGATCTTTGAAAAATCATTTTACAGTTACATAATCAAAAGATGGTTCCGTACATTGTCTCAATGTGGACAATCGCTGACGAATAGTGAAACATTATATTACAGATAAACTTACGACTACTTTTTTAGTGTCTTTTGGACCTTGACGAATATTTAGATATTAGAGGTTATAACTACGCAGATCTTAAATTGTCTTCTTTTTCGTAGTTTTATCTGCAGTAGTCTGAAACATTTAGCTTAAACTTGTTATATTGTTCGTGTTTTCATCAGAAGCAGTCTGACGTTCTCTAACTTAAAACGTCCGTCTCTGGCAGCTGTCTTCTGAGTGTAGAGTCTTTGAGGTTCATTCTTCGAAACTTCAACATGGCGCGCACACCACAAATCACTGCTGCAAAGTTTCTCCTCTGAATATGTTTCTGTGGTAACTGCGGCGCCTCCATCTGTAACCATGGGTGGCTAAGCGCCTCTGAAGCTGTTGGTCTTTTACTGGGTTCCACAACAAGTAATCGCTGAACAAGATCTTTAGCCTCACGTGATACATTGTCCCAATATGGCGAAGGCATCGTGTAATGTCCTTGTAGAATAGACAACAATAATTTTTCGTCGCTACTGCTCCAAAATGGGGGATAACCCGCTAGAAGAATGAACAGAATGACACCGGAGGCCCACATATCAACTGGCAAGCCAATCATGTCCTCCAAAATTGTCTCTGGCGCAAGAAACAGGGGTGCGCCGCTTGCATCACAACTGATGACGTCAGAGTTATCCGGCAGTTCTCGCGCCAGACCAAAATCAGCGAGTTTGACGGTCACGTGATAGGAGTCATTTGATCGGCTGAGCAGAAGGTTATCTACTTTGACGTCACGATGGACAATTCGTTTTTCGTGAAGGTATTCCAGGGCTTGTAAAAGCTGCCACAAAAATAAAATATTGAGTCAGACAAACTTAGGTCAGATCAAAAATGATAAAAAAACAAAGAAACTGCGAAGGAATGAATGCGCTAGTTTTCAAATGGTCGTGGGCACCTCTGAAAGACCTTGCACAACAAATAAACAGTCACACAGGAAAGTGTCGTGGATGGTCAAATTTCAACCGATCACATGTTTATATGACTGCATCCTTTGTATAAAATACACTGGATGCAGATTACAAGAGGCAAACACTTTTGGTTTTGGTGACAAAATTATTCAAAATCAGTATTCAAGCATGATAAACAAATGAAAATGTGACTCAAATATATGGTTGCCAACTAAATTAAAAGAAACACATCTCGCAGTTCGTTGATTAACATATCTCGACCTTCTGTTTTGGTCGTCACAAAATGCCAAAAATAACTAAAAATGTTTTCAACGCCCACTCTTCCGGCCACGGGTCTTGACGGTTAGAGGGACAGAATCACGCTATTTTCAGTAACACATCGAAAATCGGAAAGACGCTATTCGGTTGATTGCAGCCAAGATATAATGACAAAATTCCATTAAAAGACCATCAGAATGCAAAGAAACTATCCTATGACAAGATAGAGAGGGGTTTAAATTTGAAAACGTCTGGCGGACGTTTTCAAATTTCGCTGTTTGGTTGTACTATATTTTTGTTCAACCTTTCGTCTTACAATCACTATTAATATTTCTTTAAATTAGCGATTGAGAAATTAATTAACACAGTGTTCAAAGCTTAAATTTAGTGAATTTTGGCCAAAAATCATGATATCTCCCATCAATCTCCCATGATACTGCCCCTTTAAACAAACACAGAACTGCTAAAATCACTCTGACAGAAAAGGCCATTGACAAATTCCGTTGTCCTCTTCGTTTGAATCAAAATTCTGGGCATGTTTTTGAGATCAGATCGTTATCATAGTGCTTGACCAGGGCAAAACTGATCGATCAGTTGAATGGGAGTTACAGATCTTCAACAAGAGGCAAACACTTTTGGATTTGGAAAGTGTCGTGGATGGTCAAATTTCAACCGATCACATGTTTATATGACTGCATCCTTTGTATAAAATACACTGGATGCAGATTACAAGAGGCAAACACTTTTGGTTTTGGTGACAAAATTATTCAAAATCAGTATTCAAGCCTGTTAAACATTTGTAAATGTGACTCAAATATATGGTTGCCAACTAAATTAAAAGAAACACATCTCGCAGTTCGTTGATGAACATATCTCGACGTTTTGTTTTGGTCGTCACATAATGCCAAAAATAACTAAAAATGTTTTCAACGCCCACTCTTCTAGATAGAGAAAACCACCCGGTCACGGGTCTTTACGATTAAACAAACACAGAACGGCTAAAATCACTCTGGCAGAAAAGGCCATTAACAAATTCCGTTGTCCTCTTTGTTTGAATCATGATAATATATCAATGATAACGTCATGGGTGGGAAGGTCACATGATTCTCTTGTGACGTGCACGTGACGATTGAAAACACTCGGTTCGACTGCTGTCAGGTCACCAACTTTAGTAGTTTATATCACTTCCTTAATTCTAAGAACGCTGAGGCCGATAGAGATCGTACAACGGAAGTCGCATATTTGTGCATTAAAACGTGCAAAACAAAACTGATCAGTTGAATGGGAATTACAGATCTTCAACAAAATGGTCAACAAGAGGGCGATTGAAGGCATTTCAAAACTGTTACACATTTGACCAAACGGAATCGTGCTATTAGCGGGTAGACTTGTTCTTGAACCTCACAAATGAAACTCTAACATTTGAATCATTGCCAACTGTGAAACACTTGAAGAATGGAGTATCTTTCAATTAAAAAGAAGATAGTCAACCGCTATCACAAGTTTTTTCAGTTTACTTACTTGTTTCATAATGCAGCGAGCTTGTTCCTCGCTGTAGACGTTTTGCTCAACGATCTCATCAAATAAACTCCCTCCATCCATGTACTCGCAAACAAGTAACAAGGACGAATTATCCTTGAAGGTTCTGTGTAGCGCGACGATGTTTTCGTGCTTCAAATCTTTCCAAATTTCTTTTTCTTCTTCTCTGGCTTGCATCTCTGAAAAGTCCAGACTTCGTGGCAGTTGTTTGACAGCAAACGTTTTCCCGCTTTCCCTCTCGAGGCATTTGTAAACCTTGGCGAAAGATCCCTCGCCAAGACGTCCTTGAATTTCGAACTCTTCCTCGAACAATTGTGAATTACTGAACTCAAAATATTGAGATGGCATTTTCGGAAGTTAAATAAACCAGCACAGCTTGAACTCTCTGTTGATTCTCCCAGGATGGAGTTGAAGCGCGCCTTTTATTGTCGCAGAACCCATCAAACGTCACGTTTAAACCAGCCAATCGATGTGCGTCGTTTCGATTAGGCGTCCATTTCAGTATTTCCGTGGGCGTTGATGAAAAGAGGGCTCATCCGCGTTATTTTTAGACATGCTTCCGCGCCATTTACTGACACTCCAATGATAACATTTGACAACAGTCAAAGCTTGACCGTCATCTTTGACTACTGTGTCTGTTGATAAACGCTCAAGAGTAACCATTTAATAAAACGCAACTGAACTATTCTAAACCTGCAAAGTCTAACGCACTTAAATGACAATGATGTAACTGCACGCATTAGCCTAATTTAGAAAAGAAACGCGTGTAATTGTATAATAAGAATTACATAAATTTAGAAGCATTACAATAGTGTTATATAAGGCTTGGGATTTTACTATGCTCGTGATTGTAGGAAAAGTACTTATTGCTCAGATGAAACTGAGTAAATCTTAGAACAATTGTAATGTAAGGGCAGATCGAGTCAGAACGATAGAATTGAGAACGGAATACTCTCTACTGGGAATAGAGAATAGTGACTTGATCTCGGAGATTGTTGGAATGTTAGAATAAACCTTCAGGAAAGGAAAAATACAGTCCTCTTCAGCTTGTGAACTGGCGAGTGCTGAGTCCGCAAAAGACACTGAAAAGATTGCGCGACACATCTCCTGTGTGTTTTAGCCTTCGTTAGCTCGATTTCCAGATGGGAAGAGGTGAACTTTAAGAGGCATTTTTTTTTTCAGCTTTAACGTGGCTTCAAGGTAAGAAAACGGAGACAAAATTCGGGGTATGCAATTTAATTGGAGGTAATTTAAGCTATTGTAGCAGGGAAATTGACTGTGGATTTTTCAAATGTTTAGTTTAGTCAGCCTCTGGCACCTATAGGGTTATCCAAACAAGACAATAGTCAAAACACGGAAACTTCTTTAATTTTTTTTTTTTTTAATTAAAATGGGTGTTGCCATAGGAAAGTACTATAAAATCTCACACATGAGGGTTTTATCTAAGGACTCAAAAGTTAAAACCCCATTATAGTTTAAAGTGGCTTAACCAGCTTTTTTAAAAAATCCTGGCGTGAGATACTCGATACCACTGAGCAGATCACAGCTCAAATTGATCAAAATCCCCTGAGCAATGTGGGAGGACTGGTTTAACTCTTAACACTCAATTACAACCCGACTTAATTATACTGGAGAAATTTGCATTCATGATACAGCGTTAGCGCTGCCTTGTACATTTTGCCTCTCTGTTCCATCCGTGAAATTGATTCAGAAATTATCCCACAATATCAGGGTTTTTTTTTTTTTGGGGGGGGGGGGGTGAGGGTTCTTCGTTGAGTTTTCTTTAACCGTAATCCTTTATTTTCCTACCACAAATCTTATAAGGGACCTTACAGGTTACTTGCGGATGCACCTAATGTGTGATCCAATTAAACAGCACTGGGAGAAGAACATTAAAAGCGTGCGAATCGGAAACTGACGAACTTTATGATTGGAAATTTCCGCTAATAATGCCGAGAGCCATGACTGAAACAAATTCTGGATCGACGCCGACTATTCACCTATTCCTACGAAAGTTACGTAAAACACTTTTCAAGCGTAAACTGCATGAATTGCTTTTAAAGGTTCTGGAGACTGAGAAGGTGTATGTTGATATAAACTCTGTAACTCGTATCAATCTTATGTCACTACTTAGTTAGCTTGCATTTAACTTTCTAAATAATTTTTAGTCATTTAGGTGTCTTATTTATTCATTTATTTTCTTATTTAATTCTCTTTCTCTTTGTTTAATGAATCATTTCTATTTTTGTGCTGTTAATTTTCCGTTCCTTTTGAGCGTGCAAACAACTGTAAATGCTACCCACCTCGAATAGCCCTTGCTAATTGTGGGTATGTAATATTGTAATTTGTCTTTTCTTATAATAAATTGTCGTTGTTTTTATTCCACAAAAATGGCATAAAGGGGCTCAACAGCCATTTCTTGCAGCGGCTCACAAAAATCTGAGTCACAGCAATGAATTTAAGCTCCCGCATACGCGATGGGTTTTCAAATCCACACGCAAATTCGTTACCATAAAGTCGTCACAACCAGACAGCTCAAATATCCCTAGCCAAGCGCCTTTTTTGGCTTCAATAGATGTCCACCAGAATTGCGGCAACACACATCAGTAAAAGCTTTTTGTTAAAAAGCGTTTACCTTATTGCGGAGCTATAGCATCCGATGCTTGCGAGTGACTTGAAAGTAACAACAGTTTCTGCCCGCGTACGTGTATCAGTGTTGTGGTTCAAAATTGTTGGGGGTTAAAAATTTTCAAACCATTTTGATTTTTATTTCCCTTTGTCTCATGTTATGATAATGAATACTGCACAAAGGAAACTGAAAAATTAAACTGGTTTGAAAATTTTTAAACCAAAAATAAATATAAACCACAAGATATACCGTCATTCGGTCCGATTTCAGAGACCATAAAACAAGTGACGACAAAATTTTTTGTTACTTCTGCGGTGGAAATAAAATCAGTAATTAAACTGTCTGCGGAAGTCCTCTTAGAATCTCTCTGTGTGATCACACTTTATCTCTTCCTTCCACAGTGCCAATGTCTATGAGTAATTTGGTACCGAATCACTCCGGCTGATAGTACCGTATAAACTTCCCGCGTTACCAGAATTTTTTGTCAAAATAATTATTGTTTTGCTTCAAAACGTTCTGTGCCGGAAAGAACTGACCTATACTTTATTAGCTCCCGGTGTAATATTAAAGATTGGTTTTTGTCTTGGAAAGAAATGATTCCAAGCACAAGCACCACTGAAACTGCCTAAGGTGACGCAATTTCTGATGCTCCCAGAATCTATCATCTCATTTCAATGTGTTGAATAATAAAACAATTATCTTCCTCAATCCTGGCCCACGCTCTCGTCGGCTAGGTATCGGGCGATATTTCGCGCAATTTCGCAGGATCATAGAATTGTTAAAAATCCAAAGCGTGCTTTGAAAAAATAGAGAGAAACGCTATTCACAGGTTTTGCATATGCTATTTTTGTGTACCTATATGTAAATATGAAACTTCCTTGAGAATTAGACTACGAGAAATCTCTTATTTTTCTTTAGGACAGTAAAGCCAGCGAACCAAGCGAGCGCGTGCGAAAATTGTTCACTCACGGAGGCAATTTTCGCGCGCGAAAATTGTTTCCTCGCGGAGTCAATTTTCGCGCGCTCGCTCGCGTGGATCGCTCGCTTCTCTCGAGTTCTGAGAAAACTAAGGAACTGCTTCTAGTCTAACAAGAACAGTCTGCAAATCGACATTAAATTCTCGAAACGGTGAAAGTTATTAGAATGCAACTTGTAGTCTGAGTGACACCTCCACAATACGCAACACTTTTAACATCTTAATTATCTCGATGTTAACTTTTGTTATTGTCGTGTACTTTCAACTGAACTTGACAACCAGATTCATATAGGAGTTCAGTACTACGCAGAGATACATTTATATTTCTGTACCCAAAAACCTAGGTACAAAGCATGATTTACGAAATTTTGAGCAATTGCGAAAATTTTGCAAGCACTAGAAAATTTTAAGGGACCATTCGATACCCCAACTCTATATCCAATTCGACTAGCTCATACAAATTATATTTTGAAACGGTGTGCGTCGAACTAATACACGCGCGCGTTTTAGGACAAACGTTTGCAGGAAAAGTCAATTAATTACAACATAGAGCATAAACTTTTCTTGAATTGTTTAGCTGTTTAGTCCATTTTGTTCTGCGAAACCGTAGAAAAATGTTGTAGTTTTCGTTTCCATCTTTTATTGCAGTTTTTTTATTTTATTTATTAATTATTAATTATAACATAGAGCATAAACGTTTCTTGCATTGTTTAGCTGTTTAGTCCATTTCGTTCTGCGAAACCGTAGGAAAATGTTGTAGTTTTCGTTTTCATCTTTTATTGCAGTTTTTTACTTTATTTATTTGGTAAGGTTGTTTATAAACACACCAAATGAAAAATTAATATTACTTACCAAAATGAAAATGCATAATTACCTTTTAACAAATCATTGAAGAGATAAGTTATAGATAAACTAAAAATTGACCGTGTAGCAAGCACCACTAACACATTGAATTGGAGACAATATTTGGAAAATTTTCTGGGTCTGTCGCGAGGAAAGTAAATACAGCGAATTTTCATACATCAGTAATGTCAGTTAAAATTATATACAAAGACGTGGCCTAAAACTTATTGCTTTTGCAACGTCCACTCTTTACCCCAATATTAACGCATACAATTCTCATTATCAATTAATCAGTATGCTAGAGAAATTTGTTTTAAAATCGAGCCGTTTTATTGTTCTCATGATATAACTTGTATGTTCACTGATACTGATAACTGCAAGAAGAAAATAGATACTTGTCAGGGCTAGGGTTCTAAGAGCTACGAAACACGCTCATAAATTGCATGACTCCCGGGGGGGGGGGGTACTCCCATAAATTTCGGATAGGTGTGTGCCGCCCAGGTTTTTAAACCCTGACCCTATATTTAAGGATAAGAGAAACAAAAATTGATACCCTATTAAAGGCATAAACCCGAAAAATGACACCTTATTCAATGGAAAATCATGAACGGCTTTATTTCGTTTCTATAACAGATGACTTGTTTCTCGTGTAGCTGGGCATTTACGCACTTGAATTTTAGCTCATACAACTTAGGTACCCTATCTAAGGATCACACCAGGAACACAATGCTTACACGTGCAAAAAATGATATCCTATTTAAGGATCGAGACTCTCAAAAACCATACCCTATCGGGCGGCACTGACATACCTATCTAGCCCATATATGGGAGTAACCCCCCCCCCCCCCCCCGGGGCGTGACTTCGCCCTGATGACGTTTTGTCGATAGTGTGAACCACGCTTAACACTACAAAAATAATTTCTTTCGTTTTCGAAGAGGCTGATATGTCGTTAAAAATGTGATAAAAGGCCAGTAACAGCTAGATAATAAATTCGGAGAATATAATCCCGTTTCCAAAAACTGTGTGTTGCTAAATAAGCTTCTAATAATAACCAAAACTAGGTTTTCAATACCACAAAAGAAAACTACACTGGCTAAAAAAGTAAAAATTCAATGTTGCAGGAAAAGGAAGTTCTGAGTTTTGTTTTGTGGCATGTTGACGCAAAACAGTACATCTGCTTTAAAAGTTTAGTAAATTATTCTCCGAAATAATTCAACGATACAAAGGAGCCACCTGAACATCTATCTATAGATGCAAAAAATGACGAACTTTGCTAATAACTCTAAATTATTTATTACCTGACATAGCTTAGACAAATACGAAAAAGACTGCAACAGAAGATGATCGTTTTAAGAGAAGAAGTAACTGAATTTAAAACATGATATGGACAACTTCGACAGGATTGCTTCGCACACATTATTAGCACATATGACGCTACAAAACTTAACTTGATGTGAAGCTAGTGTAATCTAGCTAGAAAGACGATGGCCGCAAGGTCTGACACATTTGTTCTCCTCCTTTTTCTACTTCAGTTGCAAATTGCTGAAGCTGAAACAAGCTGCAGCAAAGGAAAGTGCCAAAACTATTTACTTGATGTCTACGGAGATGCCGTGGAGAACTCCGAGTTAGTTGGTCATGTTTTTAAAAAGTCTGCGACACTGAACCCAATTCTTTGCCATAGCTTGTGTGTGGACCATTGTCGTTGTTTGTCATTTAACTATAAGGAAAATGCCAATGAAGACGTTTGCGAATTAAACGAGGAAAGCCATATCACCAAAAAGAGCTCCCTCAAGCATTCGCACGGCTCACGATATTATAACCATCGACGAAACTCCAGTAAACAGGTTAGTTAATACAGTTCTTGCATGTTCGGTGTGAATAGTGAATTTTATCTTTCATTAGATATCAGAGACAACTTTAATTTCAGAAACATATTCTCTACATATATAATCTTAAGAGCGCAGTGTCATAGCTGTAACAGGGGCTTTTGGGGCTTTTTTAGCTCTGCGGCTAAGCGAGAGGTGCCCTGCTACCTACCGGGATCTTTTACATCAAGTGGACCAGATCTTCTTCACAGGAACATAGCGTTTGTTGTAGATCTTGACTCATTCTCTTACAAGCAGAACTCAAAAGCTTTTACTGAAGAACATTTGTCATATAAGACCCGTAGCCAATAGTATTTTGACAATTCAATTTCACTTGCGTAAGCTTAACAAATGGAGGAAATTCTAAAAAAATTACTTTTCGCGCCTTTACAAACTGAAGCTCATTTCTCATTCGAAAGAACAGCAGGTGTTCAACACCTATGTGTGTTACTTGACGGCTACAAAGGCTCCCGGATATTTCCTAAACTGAGTGAAATCTATTTTTACCGAAAAATGTCCCGTAACATAGCATATAAAAGATAACCAAGCCCTGAAACCAACGCTAGGGCCGCTTGCCACACACGACCACATGTCGACGCCGGACTGCAATCCTTGTAGCTTGTGAGGAAGCCAAGTTCTCGTCGAGTTGACGGGGAAAGTGTTACTGAGTATAGCGATTCCGGCTCTATTTGGAGACTAGGATGTCACTAAGTTCTGGATATACGTTTTGTTAACTCGACTAAGTGTACGACTTATTAAGAGCTGTCTATGATGGATATTTTACGGGAAAAAAGCCTAACCTCCATTTCTATTATCCCAAAATAATCAAGACGGTTTAGAGCTGTAATTGGAGCACGTAACGGTTCATATCTGTTCCGAATGCTTCGATCGCCTCAGAAATTAGGAATAAGTTTGAAAGAAAATCTTAAGTTGTTATCGGCAAAATGTCAGTTCAAAATTTCGCAACTGTGGAAAACTAATTCCTATCATTTGCGGAGGGGCAAATATCTCAATAAAAATGCGAAGTAAGGTCAGCTAGCATTTTCATAAAGCCAACAGAAGCTTTCCAGTGAATTCGGGGAGGAGTATTCCGTTTAATTCTCAAAACTTTCTGCAACTTAAATTTTCCGCTCAAGCATCAGAACAGATCATATTGTGTTAGCTTTTAAACATTGGTCGTTAAAAAGGAACGAAACGATCTCTAAACATAGGAGACAATATGGTAGGAGGTTTTCTTTAAGGTGTCCCTAGCCTGTCGCAATTTTGATTCGGCAAAATAATAAAGAGCGAACAAAATCATAAGAAGTTTTTTTTTTGTACCACAGCCGAGTCGTATGAGAAGCTCAGTTTAATTTAAGGGTTTTCGTACAAATTTGTAACCAGAATTTGATATAAACAGTAACATACTTCTAGTAAAAAAGCACTGCTCGATATTTAGCTTTCATTTGAATGCCGAAAGAATGATCCGGCGCTATTGACCATATCTTCCGCTCAATATGCAAAAGCATGAAGGACGTACCTCAACACAATGTAGCAGTGAAAGGAACAAGTCACAGATATATTGTGGCTAAACTTAGGAAAAATTGTTCCAGAAATAATCTTAAGTTTTCATGTACTTTCATGTGCCACGGCAAGGGAGGTTTAATGCGGCAAAAAACTTGAGGCTACAAGTTTTCTCTTATTTTGCACAGAGTAAACTGAGCGATCCAACACACGAGTGTGACAAGACAACAACCTCCCACATGGTTTGCTGCTTTACTATTCCCAGGGAAAAATAAGAGGACCGGCAGACTTATCACAGTCTTCGAAAACTTGTGCGCTCAGTGGCAGCTGTTGGGTCTAAACCACTTGCATAAAATTGTTGGGTGTAACAGGACCTTTTCGAGAAACTGCAGTTAGTCACAAATGTTTGTTCTGTTTCCATAACAACAGGGTATGACGTCATGCGATGATGACGCTACATGCGTTAATGGCTGTTGCAAGAGCAACCCTTGTGTCAATGGAGGAACCTGTGAAGAAGTATGTGAGCCCACGAGTGTTCGATACCGCTGTCATTGTCCCGTTCCATTTATTGACAGGCACTGCGATCGAAGGGCCACCAGCTGCCAGGCCTACAAAGCAGCAGGCGAGGTCACCTCTGGCTTATACAACATCACTGATGACAGCAATCGAACCTTGCAAGTGTTCTGTGACTTTCACGCTGAGCCTGGTTATGCTTGGAACTTGATCGAGTCCTTCAGCCTGTCCAACGTCGGTCTTTTTGGGGTAACGTTAGCTAATTTGAATATTTCTTAGAGGACGCAACAATTGAAAAGTTATAGTTAGCGTTAACCATTTGCTCGAAAAATCAAATGCACTTTTGCTCTTGAGTTCAAGAAGACAAATCTCTGGGTGAACAAGAAATCTTGATAGTTTTCTGCTATATTCTTAGAATACCGGCAGTCCCGTATTTTTCTTCGGGATACCAAGGCTTAGTTATACATAGACAAATAAAAACAAACGATAAAAACGAACAACGTTTCGGAGTCGTCATGACGCCATTATTAAGTTCAAAGTGATAGAAATAAATAAAGTCAATTTCAGAAATAGTTCACCAAAAAATAACATAATGTCTGAATATATAATGTAGCTTGAATTGAGTCCGATTGCACATTGAGAGATGGTGTTAACTCTCTAATTAGCAACATTTCGTAAACTAAGCAATCGAACTTATTCAGAAAAATATCTATCAAGGTTTTTAGGGAC
>NW_028145568.1:4697500-4737500 GCF_977016875.1 Pavona decussata
GGAGAATGAAAAATTTACTGTCATATGCTCACGCTCTCCATAAAACCTTGAATTTGAGTATTTCCACGTTGTTGTTTGGTCGAAGATGGAGACGAAATGAATCAAAATTTGTAATGCACGTGCACAGCATTGTTTATTCATATTCATTTGACGTTTTCGTTGCCGTCGGCGTCATGTTTGCTTACAGTACTTATTTTCAGCCGTGAGCGTGAGCTTCTTCGGCGAACTTGAGAAAAACACTTTTCTGAACTGCTCTAAACACTTTCACTACGCTATGATTTAAATACAGTCATTGCAAACCTAGAGAACTAATCAATTTAGTACTCGATTTGAGACAATAAGTTTTACAAAATCAATCTATCTACGCACAGAGCAACTCACTGATTCAACTCACATTCATTGTAGCAGAAACAAAATTTTCACTACACCAGGATGATTCCATCCTCTTTCCATTTCTTTAAGTAAATGTTGAGTGTTAACCTAACATTTTAGTAAGCATTTCCCTCAGAACAACGAGGAAATCGAAAAAAAGATTGCATTGTTGCTCGGGATTAAACTTTCGATGCTAAGTGGACGGGCAACGGGTAATCCCGAGCGGGCAAGATAGCTCCACCTTGCCCGCTCGCGGAGCCAGCCATATAATAAGGGCACTTAGACCCGTCCTTTTGGTGTCCTTATTGTATTTCAGACCAGCTTTAAAACTTTTCCCTTTAAGGTTTATAAATCAATCCACCGATAGCGGTAAAATTACTCCTCGGTTCAGATAGTTGAGCAGAAATTAAAGTTTCATGAAATTGCGGACAATGTGGTTAAAATCAATCCTTTGTTTTGGTTAAATTTAAAAAAGGTTGAATCATTCTGTGTTTCATATGCCTGCAATGTATTTTAAAAGTGCCTGAACTTGGAAAACTGCAAACTGGAAACTAGCCGATAGCAAAGTGAACATGGAATCGGTAAATGGAGTACGCAAGTACGCTAATATCCATTCAAGTCAAACGGGGTCAACATCGTTACCAGGCTCTCCCTCCTCTTCACCTTTCCAAGGGATGATAGGAGGAGAGAGGTTGAGTACGAATGCATTTCGCGCGAAACAATTTCAAAAAAATTTGGCCCTCTCTCAGCCATCAGTTTTAGACCCCACCCAGGCGCTCAAGCTATTTTCATATGGTTCCTCCGCATGCAAGTTTCCTCCAGCCACAAAACTGGCAACATTTCCTGATTCTAAATAGAATCGGATTGAAGAAGGATGCCTACTAATAGAGAAGTATTTTTGTGTGGTTTATGACTATGCGGGGAAAGCAAATATTAGCAAGGGCTTTTGGAATCAAGAAAGGAAAATTGGGGGGTAACCACGCATTCTTTTAGAAATAGTTATAGGCAACAATTATTCTAAAAAAAAAACAGTAAAAATGCATGCTTACCCAAATTTTCATTTTTGGATACCAAGGGCACTTGCTAAGTTCTGCTTTCTCCGCATAGTTTTAAACCGCAAAAAAATATTCCTCTATTAGTAGGCACCACCCATAGGAAACCCGAGTATGTCGAGATGCGCAGAACGTATGCGCAGTAAAAAAGCTCTACAACAGTTCTTTACATAAAACATCACCGGAATGGTGAATCTCCATGCCTGGGTTTATCATCATCTTTTAAGTTATTCCAATAATTTTTTGTCAATCATACAACATTTATGGAGTGCGACAACTATTTTCCCATGATTACGTAGAAACTGGCCTCCTTGGCATATCTACGAAGAAGGGGCTGGGTGGGGTTCGGGTGCCCCCCCCCCCCCCCTCCCTTCCAAAACGGCATTTGCCTACTTTGTCTTGAAATGATCAAATGTGTTGATAGAACTAGTTGACCAGGAAAATTTTAACGAGTATTTAAATTTGATGAAGTTGAGCGATAGTACCTTGCTTCTGCATGCAAACTACAACCTCGAGTCCGACGAACTAGTTGACATACGTATATCATCGCGTTGACACTGACAATAACAAAAATGTTACTTTGTCCACTCAAAAATATATTTATAAAAGGACAATTTTTCAAATGGTTCTTAGAAAGGAAATTCAATCTTGCACTCAAAATAAAT
Source organism: Pavona decussata (assembly GCF_977016875.1). NCBI lineage: Eukaryota > Metazoa > Cnidaria > Anthozoa > Scleractinia > Agariciidae > Pavona > Pavona decussata. Next base: position 4,699,590 of record NW_028145568.1, read on the forward strand.
GTGATTATGTGAAGAAATTGGTCTTGTGTTAACGTACTAATGACAACCATAAGACGCATTTTCCTTCCGGGCTACTGTCGGAAATGTAACCAATGGACACCTCCTATCCAAAATACTGTATCCGCCCCTAAACTGTCAATAAAACTCTGGTACCTCCTAATACAGTGGAACCTCGATTTAACGAACTTCTATTTAACGAAGTCCTCGATATAACGAACGATATTCTATGTCCCGGCCAAAGTTACAGTATAATGTATGGAATAGAACCTCGATATAACGAATTCTTCGATATAACGAACATAATCCGGAAGCCCAAACGTAAAATCTACCTCGATATAACGAATTACAATGTCAACACGCGACAGAAGATAAACGCTGAACAGATCAACAGTCAACAAATCCTTTAACAAGTCAGGTGCGAAAGAGCGAGAATTTCTGCGTTCCCTCTCTCGTCAGTGGAGGACACATTTTTGAGGATGCAAGCCAAAAGACAGAGGCAATCTACATTGAAAGAATTCTTTCATTAAACATAAACTGCTGCTGGTTTCTATTTTCTAGCATCTACCATTTCTTTTAGTTTTGTTTAAGTTTAGTTATGCACAGAACGCAACTCGTGTGTTGAGAAACTGAAGAAACTCTTGATTGATATAGTTATGTTTGGACTGTAAATGCTTTTGGCAAAGATACAGACATTAAAGCAAAAACATTAAATCTTTGAAATCCGGAAATGTTGGGTAGTGCAATATAACAACACTGCACTAAAGCCCGTTTCCTTGTTTACATAGACAATTTTCTGTATAACCTCTATGTTGCTACTCAGTCTGAAAGCGTCGTTTTTTGTAAACAAAAGCTGCGTGTCTGCTCAAAAGTGAAAATAATTACTCACAGTTAATGAATTGCATCTCAAAACGCGCCACTTCTGGGTGACGAAATTTGCATTGAATTACGTGACAGGAGTCACCTTTGTTGAAAATTAATCATCAACTATGACCTTGATATAACGAACATTTTGGTCGTTTCTCCTCAAGTTCGTTATATCGAGGTTTTCGATATAACGAACCCTCCATTTAACGAACAAATTTGGCCGATCCCCAGCGACTTCGTTAAATCGAGGTTCCACTGTACAGGTCAAATTTTCTTTACAGTATAACAATGTTTTATCCGATGGTTCTGACATTTTTAATGGTTCGCCAAATTCTTTCTTTCTTGTCTTTCGGATAGAAGAATTAAACTCAGTTACGACAAAGTCTATGTTCGTCTACCTTTTAATACTTTAAAATCAATCCTTCACAATAACTAGACGATTGAAAACTACTGTTTCATGCATAACTGCAAAATTACATTAGGTTTAGTAGTGGATAGTTGAAATCAATTTAGTTGGTTTGAGATGAGCCACATTTCTCTTGGTCTAAAATCAATTCATGCTTTCACAAAAGAAAAAACTGCTATAAGTGACAAATTTCTAATACCTCAACAAAGTTTTACTTTATTGCGATGGGCTTGATATTACGCAATCAACAAAGCTTTCCACTAACGGGCGATTAAGTAAATAATACATGTAAATATATATGAAAATGAAATTGCTTGTCTACAGTGGAAGTACACTTTCCTACCAATGCAAGTTAGTTTACAGGCCACACTCCACTCAAATAATGAGAAAAACAAATAATCCAGATTAAACTCAACGAGTTGAAAATCCCAGCTGGCTATTTTCAGCGATGGCCAAGGAGTTGAATTCGGGGCTACGGAGAACAACTAGCACTCCAACAAATGGCCAGAGCAGAACATGAACTCGATGGTTCCGGATTACAAGTCACTAGGCAACGCCGCCTCCAATAATGTAACCGTTACAGCATGTTATACCTTTTTTTATCTAACATTACCGACTCAAGAAAACTAATCATGGTTCTCTATTGATTCTCTCGAATAACTAAGGTGGTGGTCTTCTGAAGATTTAGTTGTAACAATGGAAGACTTTGGCATCAAAATATGTTTGTTAATTTCAACATATTGTCATATACAACCTATATTGGTTATGTGTTCATATGGCCACATTATTCCATGAAGCATTTGGGCAAAAAATACAACCACTTTTTATTGCCTCCTGCAGATTGTCTGTAATTTTATGGCTCTACAGCTATTAAGCACTTCATTACTCTACTTGGAACTTTCTAAATGTTCCTTTAATTACTTTGTTGGGACTAGGCACTAATAGAATTAGAAGGTAGACCACCTCCTTAATTTTTCAAGTAAATAACTAGAGACGCATGTCAATATTTTTTAGGAAGTCATGTATGCGTCTCGTTTCTTACTTGGAATGCCTCTGGAACAGTTAAGTTAAACTAATTGACGAATTGTCTAAACGTACTATTTTAGTTCAGTTCTTTTCCAAACCACAATAAATCAGAGACGTTGTACATAAGCTCGTGTAATAACTACCTAATATGTTAAACTGTTAGTTTTTCGGTTTTCTTCTGTCGCTTTGTTAGTTTTTACTCTAGATGTATACAGGCATATCGTTTTTGTTGTTATTGTTATTGTTGTTGTTGTGTTTCTTTGTTTACTGCGATGATTTGTTGTTATGGTAATGTTGTCATGAAATCATTTGCCGCCAACCCAAAATTGTGTGGTTGCTTCTGGGCTCGAGGTACAACGGAATTTCGTGTTTCGGATGTGATACACCCCAAAGTTGTCTTCGCTGAATTTAAAATCACCGGTCAAGTTTACATGAAGATCACAGTGAATCCGCCCATCGATACTGATGTGGAAATTATATGTGCCTTTCATGTAATAGGTCTGCGCCGTACAATTCGTGCACTCGTTCCCCCGGATGTTGACAAACTCGTACTTGCGACAGCTCCTAAGAACTTTTGGTACCGTTCCAATGATATCGAAATCTTCAAATGAAGCTCGCAGGTAGTCTCTGTAGACTGTTCCATTTGTGTTGTATTGGCAGGTGGCTCGCCAGTGGGTGGATTGGCTTCTAAGCCATGCAAGGTCGTGTGGTCGTATCAGGTACGCCTGCCAGTTTGGGTTATCACTGCTGACCGCATTTGAATCGGAGTAGTCATAAAAGACGGCCTGCGCCTGCCAAATAATGACCATGATGTTACACAGAGTGGAAAAAATTCCAAAAAAAAAAAAACAAAAAAAAAAAACATTATCGAACATAAATTAACAGTTAATATAAAACTACTTTATCAATGAATTGCTTTTCTGCGGAAAAAATTTGCATATTATCCAAGCAAAAGAATAAAATTGTAACTAAAATATACTATATTATGAATAGTCCCCTATTTTTCTTAGGCCCGGTTCTTACGTCGAACTTTACATGAGCCGAATCTAATACCTATTAAGGTCGACCCAAATAATTAAGTTCGGCAGTTGATTCAGACGTCGAACCTAACTGAAGTCGAACTTAATTAAAGCTAAAGTGAGAAAGTAGATTTTTGTGGTCAGCGGCTGCTGTTTTTACTCAACAAGATTCAAAATGGCGGGAAAGATGAATTCGCTTGTTTGGTAAAATAATAAAGATAGGCCAAACACGGCTCCTACAGGTCGAGATAGGAAGAATGTGACCTTCAAAGCTAATTTGCTCTTACTAGCACGTCTTTCAAAGATCTCCCTTTTCTGTACGACAGTAAGGAAGGGTCTTTGTAGATCTCCCTTAGCAGAGGCTGATTTTCTATCAAGTGTCATTTACCAGGAGCCATAATCAGGGACAGAGACCGTAACGAGATACCATTTTGACTTGTGGGCTTGTCCCCATGTGTTGTACCAAAAAATCTATTTTTAGAAAAAAATTGCGCCATACGCGCGTGCGCGCACGCGTGTAAACGGCCAGGATCGCGCGTGGAGAAATTTAAATTTTTTTCTACCCGTTCATATTGGCGTCGAAATTTTAAAATTCTGCCAGGGAATATCTCCTCAGTGCCCACATTTAAGGAATTAGACTCTCACAAAGAAAAGGTAACAATTGAAAGAAGACGGGAAAAGTTGGAATAAGCGGCCTATTGATCACATGACTCTCACAGTAAAGTCAAAAAGGCGCCAAAACGGTGGCGCTGCGTGCGTTGCTACTGTTGGATGAATGAAAAACTTACACTCTACGGACATGTTCTCAGACAGGTAAGAAATATTTTATCTTTAGTGAATTTTTTCTCAGCTGCTTTCCGTGTCACATATAAGGTAGAAGCCCCACGCAAATTTTCGTGTATTCACGCGGGTTTATGACGTGAGGGGGATGAGGGCAATTTTTTCTAAAAATATATTTTTATAGTACAACTCATGGGGACGCGTGGACCCCACACTTACGGTCTCCATCCCTGATTATGGCTCCTGTATTTACTCATCTGAATTGTTTTAGGTTAGGTACAGAAGGGCGATATTCCATAACAAAGCTCAAAATGTTTTTGCGGGCTTTTAGTTTGTTTTGTAGTGCCGACATTCTTTCGCGGAGGTTGACTTCTGAAAGAGTTTTAATTTTAAGGTTATCGAGGTAACCGCTGTTGCGTAATCTCTGTTTGAATAGAGTAAAGTTTTCTTCAAATGTTGTTTTTGAAGATTTTGTTCTGAGAAGTCTTGAGGCTTCGCCTTAGATATAGCCTGTATTGGAAAGTTTCTGTCCGTTTGTTTGCAGTGCATGTGCACTTCAAGAATAGCTGATTCTTTTTTTTTATCTTTCGCATCTCAGAGAAGTATATTCAGTTGTTTCGAAACAAGAAGAACAAGCAAATTCCTCTTTTCCCGCCATCTTGTTCAGAATGAATTCCTTTGCGCACATGCCAAGTCGAGGGAATGCACAGACCTCTGGGATAGATATAATTTATATAATTTATACGTAACGTATGCATTTGGTTGGGCACATGAAAAGTTCGACGTCTGAATCGAAGTCGAACTTTTACCGTTCTATTCGACTGGCGCAGTCGAATAGAACGGCGGGTCGACCCAAATACAAATCTGTCGATCCTAACTGATTCATACGTCGATCTTTACATGCGCCGAACCAAATTATTAGGTTCGGTTCATGTAAAGTTCGACGTATGAACCGGGCCTTAGGGATACAATGTAGAAAAGCGAGAAAACCACGCTTCCCTCTGCGTGTCGCGTCTCCTCGCGCGGAGGACAATTTTCGCGTGCGCTCGCGTGATTTACTCGCTTTACTGTGCCTAAGAAAAAACATCAGGGATTGCTCGTAGACCAAACTTATGACAGAAATATCTAGCTGGTGTCTTTCTGTTCTTCTGAAGATTTGTCTTTCTGAAAGTAAATCCCTGTCCTCAAGGCTGCTTAATTAAGTTGTGTAAATAACTGCGAGGGTCTTTCTTCTCTTTATCTTTCATCCCCAGCTCAAATGTACGTTTCATATATTTATATTCGTTAAAAACTAAAGTGAAAATTGCATCTGATTTTTTTGTGTTAATGGTTAACGTAAACTAGGAAGCTTTTTAGTTATAGCGTCCTTAAAAAAAGATTCAAGTTAGACACTCTTACCCCAAAAAGACCGACGTTGGACCGGCTGAAGGACTCGATCAAGTTCCAGGCATAACCAGGCTCAGCGTGAAAGTCACAGAACACTTGCAAGGTTCGATTGCTGTCATTAGTAATGTTGTATAAACCAGAGGTGACCTCGCCTGCTGCTTTGTAGGCCTGGCAGCTGGTCAGGGCCCTCCGATCGCAGTGCCTGCCAATAAATGGAACGGGACAATGACAGCGGTATCGAACACTCGTGGGCTCACATACTTCTTCACAGGTTCCTCCATTGACACAAGGGTTGCTCTTGCAGCATCCATTAACACATGAAGCGTCATCATCGCATGACGTCATACCCTGTTGTTATGGAAACAGAACAAACATTTGTGACTAACTGCAGTTTCTCGAACAGGTCCTGTTACACCCAACAATTTCATGCAACTGGTTTCACAACAGCTGTCATTGAGCGCACAAGTTTTCGAAGACTGTGATAAGTCTGCTGGTGCTCTTATTTTTCTCCGGGAATAGTAAAGCAGCAAACCATGTGGGAGGTTGTTTTCTTGTCACACTCGTGTGTTGGCTCGCTCAGTTTACTCTGTGCAAAATAACACACTACTTCTAGCCTTAAGCCTTTTGCCGCATTAAACCTCCCTTGCCGTGGCTGACTAAGTACATGAAAACTTAAGATTATTTCTGAAACTGACAATTTTTCTCTAGTTTAGCTAAAATATATCTGTGACTTGTACTTTTTGCTGCTACATTATGTTTAGGTACTTCCTTCGAGCAGTGCTTTCCTATTAGAAGTATCAGTTACTGTTTATATCAAATTCTGGTCACAAATTTGTACGAAACCCTTAAATTGAACTGAGGTTCTCATACGACGCAGCTGTGGTAAAAGGAGAACTTCTTATGATTCTGTTTGTTCTTCATTATTTTGCCGAAATGAAATTTCGACAGGCTAGGGACACCTTAAGAAAAACTCCTACTATGCTGTCTTCTGTGTTCAGAGATGGTTTCGTTCCTTTTTAAGGACAAATTTATGAAAGCTAACAGAATATGATCTGTTCTGATTCTTGACCGGAAAATTTAAGTTACAGAAAGTTTTAGGAATTAAACAGAATACTCTTTTCCGACTTTACGAGCTGTTTTTGGCTTCTTGAGGAAATGCTAGCTGACCTTACTTCGCATTTTTATCTAGATATTTGCCCCTCCTCAAATGATGGGAATTAGATTTCCACAGTTGCGAAATTTTCAGCTGAAATTTTGCGGATAAAAACTTAAGATTTTTTTTCAAACTTTTTCCTAATTTCTGAGGCGATTAAAGCCTTCTGAACAGATATGAACCGTTACGTGCTCCAGTTTCAGCTCAAAACCGTCTTAATTATTTTGGGATAATAGAAATGGAGGTTAGGCTTTTTTCCCGTAAAATGTCCATAATAGACAACTTTTGATAAGTCGTACACTTAGTCGAGTTAACAAAACATATCCACAACTGGCATTCGAGTCTCCAAATAGAGCCGGAATCGCTATACTCGAAGAGAACTTGGCTTCCTCACAAGCTACAAGGATTGCAGTCTGGCGTCGTCATGTGGTCGTGGGTGGCAAGCGGCCCTAGCGTTGGTTTCAGGGCTTGGTTATCTTTTATATACTATTACACTACACTCTTAACAGCATATATGTAGAGAATATGTAATATAAAAATTCACTATTGACAAAGAGCACGGAAGAACTGTATTAACTAACCTGTTTACTGGATTCTCGTCGAAGGTTATAATATCGTGAGCCTGGCGAATGCTTGAGGGAGCTCTTTTTGGTGTAATGGCTTTCCTCGTTTAATTCGCAAACTTTCCCTTTGGCATTTTCCTTATAGTTAAATGACAAACAGCGACAATGCTCCACACACAAGCTATGGCAAAGAATTGGGTTCACTGTTGCAGACTTTTGAAAAACATGACCAACCAACTCGGAGTTCTCTACGGCATCTCGGTAGATATTAAGTGCATAGGTTTGGCACTTTCCTTTGCTGCAACTTGTTTCAGCTTTAACAATTTGCAACAGAAGAAGAAAAAGGAGGAGAACAAATGTGTCAGACCTCGCGGCCATCGTCTTTTTAGCTAGATTACACTTGCTTCACAGCAAGTTAAGTTTTTTAGAGTTATATGTGCTAACATGCATGCGAAGTAATCCCGTCGAATTGGCCTACATAATGTTTTAAATTCAGCTGCTTCTTCTCTTAAAAAGATTGTCTTCCGTTGCAGTCCCTTCCGTATTCAGTTGTCTAGGCTATGCCAGGTAATAAATAATTTAGTGTTTATTAGCAAAGTTCGTCATCTTGTGCATCTAGAGAGATGTTGAGGTGGCCCCTTTGTGTCATTGAATTATTTTTTTAATTAACCTTTTAAAGCGGATGTATTGTTTCGCGTCAACGTGCCAAAAAACAAAACTCAGAACTTCTTCTTTCCGCAACATTGTATTTTCACCTTTTTTCGCCAGTGCATTTTTCTGTTGTAGTATTAGAGGCCTTTTCAGTTTGGTTATTATTAGAAGCTTATTTATCAATATCAATACAAAACGGGAAAGTTTATCAGGGGCAATCAAGGAAAACATGTCATGTGGTGAAGAAGGAATAAAGAACTTCCAAATATACAAGGTTTTGAATTTTAAGTCCAATTAAAGTATGAGACAGAAAAATACATTTGTACTAAAAATAAAAACTTAGATAAATTTAAGGGAAAATGTAAAATGTAAATGTAAATACTAAGTTATAGTTAATTTAGTTGTTTAGAATGTGTGTGTCTAGTTATAAATTAGATGAGATGTAGTGTAATCCTAAATGTTTTGTATATAATGCAATGTAAGTTATGTATGTAAACGTTTGGAATAACAAAAGTTTCGAGTGTCAACCAAAAAAAAAATAATAATAATAAGCAACACAGTTTTCGGAAACGGGATTATATTCTCCGAATTTATTATCTAGCTGTTACTGGCCTTTTATCACATTTTTAACGACATATCAGCCTCTTCGAAAACGAAAGGAATTATTTTTGCAGTGTTAAGCCTGGTTCACACTACCGACATAACGACATAAGGGCGAAGTCACCCAAATGCAAATAAAAATTTATGTCCATGTTCAGATGTCACAACTTTGAACAACATGTTGGCATACACCCATTTTTTAAAAGAATATATTTAATAAGAATATCGAGGCTGAAATTTGTGAAATTTTATGAATATTTTAAGGATAAACCCGAGGCTGAAATTTTGAAGATTTTGAGGCCCTATGAGCAATCTCTGCGCCAGGGGACAAGTGAAGTGAAGTGAAGTAGGATTTTGAAAAGGATATATTTGTGTGTTGAAAATCTGTATTAAAATGCAATACAATTATGTGTCTTTAACATAACCGTATAAAATTATTCCTTTCTCTAAACGGCAAAGCTAGCCAACAAAACGAAAAAACCTGCGCACTAGCTATAGCCAAATGTTCAATGCTAATGACAGTTCGATGAAAGGTACATGTAATACATATGTACAGTGTACAGCACAAAAGAAACGAACTAAACCGCAAAAAGTATTATGAAAAATTCTTTCTTTGATATTGATGCCCCATACATTCTAAAAGGGAAATGTTATAAGCTATAATTTAAGAATAATGCAAGAATATTTTCAGTCTGAAATCGGCTGAAAAATAAGAATATTCAGCCTGAGCCGGAAAAACAACATTCTTATAAAAAGAGTGTATGTTCTTCTATATCTGTCTTTTTCAACTTTCATCAATTTTCTATTTATAGCGAAATTACCTTCGGTTGCACCTAAGCGGAATTCCACTCGCTGAAAAAATCATAACCTTATTTGGTAGAAAACATGAAATGTTTTGAACGTTTGGCTGGCTGCCACAAAGCTGCTTTGGCACTTAGGGAAGTTGTTTTCCACCCATTAAATTTTAAATGACTTCGAAACTGTGTTCAATTTTTCTAAGATAATTTTTTTGTGTGTTCAAAAAAAATTTCCCTCATGTGGAATATGGCGCGTTTTTAGTGTCAAAATTCAAACTATCAATTCAAACATTCGATCCTTCAATTCAAATCTGCAATTGTTCGGTTCAAACTTTCGATCCTTCAATTCAAACCTGCAATTGTTCGGTTCAAACATTCGATCCTTCAATTCAAATCTGCAATTGTTCGGTTCAAACTTTCGATCCTTCAATTCAAACCTGCAATTGTTCGGTTCAAACATTCGATCCTTCAATTCAAACATTCAATCTTTCAATTCAAACATTCGATCCTTCAATTCAAATCTGCAATTGTTCGGTTCAAACTTTCGATCCTTCAATTCAAACCTGCAATTGTTCGGTTCAAACATTCGATCCTTCAATTCAAACCTGCAATTGTTCGGTTCAAACATTCGATCCTTCAATTCAAATCTGCAATTGTTCGGTTCAAACTTTCGATCCTTCAATACAAACATTCAATCCTTCAGTGCAAAAATGGAATGGGTCGATTCAAACATTCCATCATTCAATCCAAATATGGAATTGTTTGTTTCAAACATTCGATTCTTCAATCCAAACACTTTTTTCTTCAATCCAGAAATGCCATTCTTCAAGTTAAACATGCATTCATTGTATTGCCTGGCCTATCATTCAGTTCAAGCATGCATTTCGTCGATTCAAACATGCCATTTTTCAATTCAAACATTTGATCATTCAATCCAAACGTGTATTTCTTCAATCAAATCCTGAAACTCAAACACTACACCATAAATTCCGCGTTCAATTTCGATAGAAAATGCTGAAATCCTGCTGTTGAAACATTCTGCACTTTAATTTTAAGATATGAAATCCAGATTATAAATTCAAACATAGTCTCACAATGTAGTTGTGCAGTGGCTCGATTCAAACATTCACTTCGGCGATTCAAACATTCACTTCGGCGATTCAAACATTCAGCTCAGCAGTCCAAACTTTCAGTTCCTCTCCAGTAGTCTGGAACCGAGGGGACTCTGTAAAAGAAGGATACGGACGGGCGGATGCGGACGGCGGATTAAATTTATTGGTTAATTGTCACCTTCTAAGAAATGCTAGCTTTGGCTTTTTTTTTTTTAATTTTTTTTTTTTTTTAATTTGAATTGATTTTATATTTTATTGTCAGTCGAACAGCGAAAACGCTATGGGATGTTTCTTCTCGTTTTTCAACCAAATCAGTCTGAGTTTGCAGTGGAACTCGGTACATTAGTCGACACACCATCCGGAAAAACAACAAGTTCACATTATTTATGAACATTTACAGGATAATCTGATTAACAGGTAAAGTACTGCACGAGCTTTTGTTAGGCATTAAAGATTGGAAATCGTGGTTATTGTTCAAACAGACAGATCGATACAAGTTATTAAAAAATTATTTTAAGATGTCCAAAGATTTCCCGGCGTAGGATTTCTGAACGTGTCATTTTCTTCCCTTTAAATTTGTACACAAGCGAAATTTTCCTTGCAATATGGGGGCTTTTTTTGATCGGGTTTTGCGTCTTTTCGGTTTTGATATTCATTGCGGATTTTGCTTTTTCTCATCTTGGAACATTCAGATTATTTTATCTGACAGAAAAACATGTTTTTTCGGTCAGTTTCTGGTTTTCCTCCGGTTGCCTCGGCGGCGGCCCTCAGTCCCCAGTCAGGTCAGGGGTCGTCTTCTCCGTGAACTTGGTACAGTCGAACCTCGATTATCCGGACTCGTTGGAACTTGAATAAAATGTCCGGATAATCGAAAATATGAATATTAATGAGACAGGAATGTAAAAAAAATGTAATAAAGAAAGCAGAATTTGTCTAACCAACCGGTTGATGCTTTGAAGCTTTCGCGATTGGTCGAACCAGGCCCCAGTTGTTCAAAGAGTGGATAACTTTATCCACCGGATAAGTCGCTATCCAGCGGAGCAAATGTACTCCAACTACCGGTAACGCCTTTTGGCAAGTTTTCCACACAATCCCATACTTAAATTTGACATATGTTTCTACTCTATCCAGAAATTATAGGGCTATTGGGAAAATCTTGCACGCATTTCATCTGCTGGATAGCAACCTATCCAGTGAATAAAACTATCCGCTCTTTGAACAACTGGGGCCAGGCGTATAAGGTTTTGTCCAATTGCTCTGACACGTTCGCAAATCTGACGCAGGGAAGTCTTTGGACGTCTTAAAATAATTTTTTAATAACTTGTATCGATCTGTCTGTTCGAACAATAACCACGATTTCCAATCTATAATACCTAACAAGAGCTCGTGCAGTACTTTACCCGTTAATCAGATTATCCTGTGAATGTTCATGAATGTGAACGTGTTGTTTTGCCGGATGGTGTGTCGTACTTATGTACGGAGTTCCACTGCAAACTCAGACTGATTTGGTTAAAAAACGAGAAGAAACATTCCACAGCGTTTTCGCTGTTTGACTGACAATAAGATATAAAATTAATTCAAATTAAAAAAAATAAAAATAAAATTTAAAAAAAGCCAAAGCTAGCATTTCTTAGAAGGTGACAATTAACCAATAAATTTAACCGTATCAACATCCTATTTTCTTCCACTTCTTCTTCTTCTTTTTTTTTTTTTTTTAAAGCCCCATCCGCCGTCCGCCATCCGCCGTCCGCGTATCCTTGTTTTACAGAGTCCCCTCGGTTCCAGACTACTGGAGAGGAACTGAAAGTTTGGACAGCTGAGCTGAATGTTTGAATCGCCGAAGTGAATGTTTGAATCGAGCCACTGCACAACTACATTGTGAGACTATGTTTGAATTTATAATCTGGATTTCATATCTTAAAATTAAAGTGCAGAATGTTTCAACAGCAGGATTTCAGCATTTTCTATCGAAATTGAACGCGGAATTTATGGTGTAGTGTTTGAGTTTCAGGATTTGATTGAAGAAATACACGTTTGGATTGAATGATCAAATGTTTGAATTGAAAAATGGCATGTTTGAATCGACGAAATGCATGCTTGAACTGAATGATAGGCCAGGCAATACAATGAATGCATGTTTAACTTGAAGAATGGCATTTCTGGATTGAAGAAAAGGGTGTTTGGATTGAAGAATCGAATGTTTGAAACAAACAATTCCATATTTGGATTGAATGATGGAATGTTTGAATCGACCCATTCCATATTTGCACTGAAGGATTGAATGTTTGTATTGAAGGATCGAAAGTTTGAACCGAACAATTGCAGATTTGAATTGAAGGATCGAATGTTTGAATTGAAAGATTGAATGTTTGAATTGAAAGATCGCATGTTTGAATTGATAGTTTGAATTTTGACACTAAAAACGCGCCATAGTGGAAAGGGGACGATACCGGATTCCAAAAACGACTGGAAATCGAGCCTACGGGAAACAAGTTTGACAAACAAAAATTGGCTTAACGTTCATTGATATTCAAATGTTTCTTGACAAATATGTCGCCTTTGTTGACTAACCGAACCACGTTTTAAATCATGAGTTTTTGTCGCATGACGGTAATGTTAATTGTAAAATTGCTTCTCATTTTTAACGGAAAACTGTTGACTATCTCAGTTGAGCGTGTTTCGTAGCTCTTAGAACCCTAGCCCTGACAAGTATCTATTTTCTTCTTGCAGTTATCAGTATCAGTTAATATACAAGTTATATCATGAGAACAATAAAACGGCTCGATTTTTTAACAAATCTCTCTAGCATACTGATTAACTGGTAATGGGAATTGTACGTGTATATTGGGGTAAAGAGTGGACGTTGCAGAAGCAATAAGTTCTAGGCCACGTCTTTGTATATAATTTTAACTGACATTACTGATGTATGAAAATTCGCTGTATTTACTTTCCTCGCGACAGACCCAGTAAATTTCCCAAATATTGAAGGCTCCAATTCAATGTGTTAGTGGCGCTTGCTACACGGTCAATTTTTAGTTCATCTATAAATTATCTCTTCAATGATTTGTTAAAACGTAATTATGCATTTCTATTTTGGTAAGTAATATTGTTTTTCATCTGATGTGTTTATTAACAACCTTACCAAATTAAATAAATAAACTAAAAACTGCAATAAAAAATGAAAACGAAAACTACAACATTTTACTACAGTTTCGCAGAACAAAATGCACCAAAAACAGATAAACAATTCAAGAAAAGATTATACTGTATACTAATTGACTTTTCCTGCAAACGTTTGTCCTAAGACGGGCGCGTGTATTATGTCGGCGTTCACTGTTTCAAATTTGTATGAGCGAATCGAATTCGACATAGAGTCGGGGTGTCGAATGGTCCCTTAAAACTTTCTAGTCCTCGCACAATTTTCGCAATTGCTCGCAGCTCGAAATTTCGTAAATCGTGCTTTGTGGGCTTTTAGGTACAGAAATAAATGTATCTCTGCGTGGTACTGAACTCCTATATGAATCTGATTGTCAAGTTCCGTTGAAAGCACACGACAATAACATAAGTTAACATATGTTATTTTTAAGACAATTATATATCCTATAATAAGGATCGAGATAAAGTCCCACGGGCTTAACAAACATTAAACGTTAACGGTTAAGTTTTCTAGAGTTGTATGTGCTAATAATGCATGCGAAGTAATCCCGCCGAAGTGGTCCACATAATGTTTTAAATTCAGTTGCTTCTTCTCTTAAAACGATCATCTTCTGTTGCGTCTCTTCTGTATTTGTCTAAGCTATGCCAGGTAATAAGTAATCTAGTGTTTATTAGTAAAGTTCGTCATCTGGCTGGCTGCCACAAGGCGGTTTTGGCGCTTAGGGAAGTTGTTTTCGACCCATAAAATTTTAAATGAACTCGAAACTGTGCTCAATTTTTCTAAAATACTTTTTTTGTGCGTTCGAAAAAAAATTTCGCTCATCGGGAAACACGTTTGGCAAACAAATTTGTTTGTGGTTGGCATTTCAGATGCGACATGAGGGTCGGACAGCTGGCTTAACCTTCACTCATATTCAAATGTTGACAAAATATGTCGCCTTTGTTGATAAAACATACCACGTCTGAAATCATTAGTTTTTGTCAAATGACAGAAATGTTAAGGAGGGTGCCTACTTTTGTTACTGCGCATACGTTCTGCGCATCTCGGGATACTCGGGTTTCCTATGGGTGGTGCCTACTAACACAGGGATATTTTTGTGCGGTTTAAAACTATGCGGACAAAGCAGAACTCAGCAAATGCTCTGGGTATCCAAGAATAAAATTGGGGGTAGCCATGCATTTTTCAGAGATAAAAAATCTTCAGTTTTAAACAAAACGCAATACATTTCTTAGTTTTTTACAGTTTTTACAGAGAAAATTGCATCCTCATTCCCAGAGCCTACGATCTTCTGGTCAGCAGTTGGATCGTAGGCCCTGGTGACAGCCGTTACCGGATGTCGTGAATTTCACGACATCCGGTAGCGCACGCTCAGTGTGATAAATTACCATTGCGCTTGCTCAGTAGTATTATTGCTCAGTTCTGCTCAGTACTGCTCAGTATTAGGAAGTAAAGACAAATGCGCAGAAGGGTAGCATTTTTCACCTTAAAGCGCATCAGGTTTTCGACAGCCAATGAAGAAAAGGATATTTTTGGATGGACCCAGAGCCACTCGTTCAACAATTTAAAAAAAAAAACGTTGGGGTTCTGGAGACGAGAGTGGAAAAATTGTTGCTTAATTATCTCTAAAAAATGCGTTGTTGCCCCCAATTTTCCTTTTGGAATCCAATAGCAATTGCTAAGATCTTCTTTTCCCGCATAGTCATAAACCAAACAAAAATACTTCTTTGTAAAGTATATGAAATAATTCATATATGAACTGCGGATATAGATGAAAGTGAGATGATCACTGCGATGATCACTTCTCACTTTCAAAAATACTTCTTTATTAGTAAACACCGTTCTTAATTGTAAAATTTGCTTCTCATTTTCAACGGAAATCTGTTTACTATCTCGGTTGAGCGTGTTTCGTAGCTCTTAGAACCCTAGCCCTGACAAGTATCTATTTTCTTCTTGCAGTTATCAGTATCAGTTAACATACAAGTTATATCATGAGAACAATAAAACAGCTCGATTTTTAAACAAATTTGTCTAGCTAGTACTATGAGGTTAACTGGTAATGAGAATTGTATGCGTTAATATTGGGGTAAAGAGTGGACGTTGCAAAAGGAATAAGTTTTAGGCCACGTCTTTGTATATAATTTTAACTGGCATGACTGATGTATGAAAATTCGCTGTATTTACTTTCCTCGCGACAGACCCAGAAAATTTCCCAAATATTGTCTCCAATTCAATGTGTTAGTGGTGCTTGCTACACGGTCAATTTTTAGTTCATCTATAAATTATCACTTCCAATGATTTGTTAAAACGTAATTATGCATTTCTATTTTGGTATGTAATATTATTTCTCATCTGGTGTGTTTATTAACAACCTTACCAAATTAAATAAATAAAGTAAACTGCAAAAAAAATGAAAACGAAAACTACAACAATTTACTACGGTTTCGCAGAACAAAATGTACTAAAAACAACTAAACAATTCAAGAAAACTTAACATTATACTCTATACTAATTGACTTTTCCTGCAAACGTTTGTCCTAAGACGGGCGCGTGTATTATGCCGGCGTTCACTGTTTCAAATTTGTATGAGCGAATCGAATTCGACATAGAGTCGGGGTGTCGAATGGTCCCTTAAAACTTTCTAGTCCTCGCACAATTTTCGCAATTGCCCGCAGCTCGAAATTTCGTAAATCGTGCTTTGTGAGTTTTTAGGTACAGAAATAAATGTATCTCTGCGTGGTACTGAACTCCTATATGAATCTGATTGTCAAGTTCCGTTGAAAGCACACGACAATAACATAAGTTAACATATGTTATTTTTAAGACAATTATATATCCTATAATAAGGATCGAGATAAAGTCCCACGGGCTTAACAAACATTAAACGTTAACAGTTAAGTTTTCTAGAGTTGTATGTGCTAATAATGCATGCGAAGTAATCCCGCCGAACCAGTTTACATAATGTTTTAAATTCAGTTGCTTCTTCTCTTAAACGATCATCTTCTGTTGCAGTCTTTTCTGTATTTGTCTAAGCTATGCCAGGTAATAAATAATTTAGAGTTTATTAGTAAAGTTCGTCATCTGGCTGGCTGCCACAAGGCGGCTTTGGCGCTTAGGAAAGTTGTTTTCGACCCATAAAATTTTAAGTGAACTCAAAACTGTGCTCAATTTTTCTAAGATAATTTTTTTGTGCTTTCGAAAAAACATTTCGCTCATCGGGAAACACGTTTGGCAAACAAATTTGTTTGTGGTTGGCATTTGAGATGCGACATGAGGGTCGAACAGCTGGCTTAACGTTGATGGCAAATATGTCGCCTTTGTTGATAAAACATACCACGTTTGAAATCAGGTGCTTTTGTCACATGACGGAAATGTTAAGGACGGTGTCTACTTTTGTTACTGCGCACATGTTCTGCGCATCTCGAGATACCCGAGTTTCCCATGGGTGGTGCCTACTAATACAGGGATATTTTTACGCCGTTTGAAACTGCGGAGAAAGCAGAATTTAGCAAGTGCTCTTGGTATCCAAAAAAAAAAATTGGGGTAACATTGCATTTTTCAGAGATAAAAAGGCTTCGATTTTAAACAAAACGCCATACATTTGTTAGTATCTTACTGTTTTTTAGAATAATCATTGGCTTAATTATCTCTAAAAAATGCGTGGTTGCCCCCAGTTTTCCTTTTGGAATCCAATAGCACTTGCTAAGATCTCCTTTTCTCGCATAGTCATAAACCAAACAAAATACTTCTTTATTAGCAGGCAAAGTCCTTATTTGTAAAATTTGCTTCTCATTTTCAACGGAAAACTGTTTACTATCTCGGTTGAGCGTGTTTCGTAGCTCTTAGAACCCTAGCCCTGACAAGTATCTATTTTCTTCTTGCAGTTATCAGTATCAGTAAACATGCAAGTTACATCATGAGAACAATAAAACGGCTCGATTTTTAAACAAATTTGTCTAGCTAGTACTATGAGGAATACTAATCAACTGATAATGAGAATTGCATGCGTTAATACATTAGGGTAAAGAGTGGACGTTGCAAAAGCAATAAGTTTTAGGCCACGTCTTTGTATATAATTTTAACTGACATCACTGATGTATGAAAATTCGCTGTATTTAGTTTCCTCGCGACAGACCCAGAATATTTCCCAAATATTGTCTCCAATTCAATGTGTTAGTGCTGCTTGCTACACAGCCAATTTTAAGTTCCTCTAAAAATTGTCACTTCAATGAGTTGTTAAAACGTGATTATGCATTTTCATTTTGGTAAGTAATATTATTTTTCATCTGGTGTGTCTATTAACAACCTTACCAAATTAAATAAATAAAGTAAAAAACTGCAATAAAAAATGAAAACGAAAACTACAACATTTTACTACGGTTTCGCAGAACAAAATGTACCAAAAACAGCTAAACAATCCAAGAAAAGATTATACTCTATACTAATTGACTTTTCCTGCAAACGTTTGTCCTAAGACGGGCGCGTGTCTTATGTCGGCGTACACTGTTTCAAATTTCGTATGAGCGAGTCGAATTCGACATAGAGTCGGGGTATCGAATGGTCCCTTTAAAACTAGTGCTCACATAATTTTCGCACGTGCTTGCATGCTTGGGTTCTCGTTAAAGTTTTCTCGATTGCTCAAAATTTCGTAAATCAGCGTGCTTTGTGGGTTTTTTGGGTACAGAAATAAATGTATCTCTGCGTGGTACTGAACTCCTGTATGAACCTGGTTGTAAACGCCAGTTGAAAGCACACGACAATACTTAATAATAAGTTATTCTTAAGACAACTATACATGCTATAATTAGGATCGAGATAATTAAGATGTTAAAAGTTTTTCTTATTGTGGAGGTATCGCTCAGACTACAAGTTGCATTCTAATGAAAACGTGTGAAATTAAAACTGATAAAAGATTTAGTTGGTGGCGGAAAATTTACGAAATGCTGCCTGCTCGCCAGTTGTATTTTCTAAAATGCTCGCTGTTCGCAAGACAGATTTGATCACTGCTCGTGCTCGCAAAAAAAAACAAAAAACCCGCAGTGTTCGCGAAGAAACAATTTTCGCGCGCGAAAATTGCCTCCGCGAGGAAACAATTTGCGCGCGCGTTCGCGTGGATCGCTCTTTAGTGTCCTAAAGAAAAATAAGGGATTTCTCGCAGTCTAATTCTTGTGGAAGTTTCATATTTAGGAGTAACTAGGGAATATCCCACCACTCCAAAAGTGACCCTGGAACGAGTGGATGCGTGGCTACGCAGCTACGTGGCTACGCGGCTACGAGGCTACGTGGCTACGCAGCTACGTGGCTTCTCACACAAAGAACGAGGCATACGGTCATGTACTTCTACGTGGCTACGCAGCTACGTAGTATCTGCGTAGCCACGTAGCCACTCTTTTCAGGATTACTTTTGGAGTGGCGGGGTATTCCCTAGTTAAGCCCATATTTATATATAGGTACACAAAAATAAAAAATCTCTCGCGCTGTGATTGGCTGCGCATGCTCAAACTTAAAGAGGAAGTATCAAGAGTATTGAATGTCATTCAGAAAACCCTAAAGAAACAAGAAAAGAATTCAGGTCTAGTTTTGTCATAAATTATCACCCCAGTGAAACAAAACTGTCGAGTAGTGCCTCTAGTCGGAGACAGAGTAGGACGGAATTGATTGAAATTTGAAAAATGTTAGGCTAATTTTTTTTCCAGTTCTCGCATTTTTGTTTCCAAAATGCGCTAGATCAGATTAAGAATTCAAGAATTGAGTTGATTTCTTTCCTCTCGTTGTTCCAGAATTAGTTTGTAGCTAAGTGTAGGTCTCATTTCACCATTTTCAAGAAAAGAGGTCAAAAACACCACGACACTTCCCCTTTAAGATAGTTCACTAGCAGTTAACTATTATTTCAGAAGCACGCGATGGATATTAAACAATTCAATGATCCTGCGAAATCGCCCGATACCTAGCCAACAAGACCGTAGGCCGAGATTGAGCAGGATAATTGTTTTACTATTCAACGCAATGATAACAAAGCACCGTTTCATTGCAAAAGAGCAGGAGATCATTTCTATTTTGCCATTTTTCTCCCCAACACACGAAATTACGTATACCGCACGATATGTGTTGACTACTGACCACGAATATTCAGTGCACTATGACCATATTTGGGCAGCATTACTTTGCGTTGAATGATAAGAGATGATGTCCCATCGCCGCTAAGCCTATAAAAAATCCCGACTTGCATGAAAGGGACTATGTTACCTCAGGCCAGTGCGCACTTTGATGAGAAGCACTTTTGAAATCGTTGGCCCAACTTTTTCAAATACCGTCGGAGTGTTCAGGAAGCTGTGTTCATCTTCGGAAAGTTGGCTGAAGTTTTTATTTACAAACCGTCTTTAGTAATTACAGAAGCTATTTGTTGCGATAGTTTTGAAAGCTTCTGCAACGCGGAAAAGCAAAAATACCGCGACGCGACGACTTGTATGAAAATTAGTCTCAACCGGACTCTACTGCGCATGTGCCCCAGCTGACGTCTAGTCCCTATCACAGCAGCCATAATCGGTCTGATTATGGATCCTGGTTTTTAATAGAAATCGGTTTGAAACTCGAGGAAATTTACAATTAAGTTTGAATTTTGCAACCTTTAAAAAATAAGATATGCATTACCGCGGGGCTGGTATCTCTTGTTATTAAAAACTGGGCGTAGCTTGGTGGATCATTGGATAACGTGATACCACAGATTGAATCTTTTGATTGGCTTAGCAGCTATGGAATAACAGCCATCATTAAAAACTGGATCATTGTATAGTGTAATTCCAGCGATCTGATTGGCTTAACTAGCTTTAGCGGCCATGGTATATGAGCCATTATATCATGGCTGAGAAATAGCGACAATTATTTCAGCCTGAATAGAGGACTTTTTCCGTGTTTACATATCGTCATCAAAACACGAGGGGGATTGAAGAATTCGAGACAGTTATGTAAACCCGAGACGCAGTCGAGGGTTTGCATAACTTTCGAGAATTCTCCCAACTCCCCGAGTACTCTATTGCTTTTATAAAATATTTCTAAAAAAATAATTCGACAAATGAAGGGAAATTTTGTTTATTTATTTCAGTATTGATTGAAATAGGTCTTCTCAGTACACGCTCTGGTTTTCATCGAGTTTGTATTTCTTGCTAAATTGCCGTCTCTTGCATTTATGGGACGGACTATTAGATTAAACTGGAGGGGGGAGGGGGGGGGGGTGAAACATTTTTGGTGCATGAATTTTTTTTTGAACCCAGTTGTCTGCAGGAATTTTTTTCATTCTGCGTTAATTTTGTTTTTAGGTACCACCGCATGCAGGATTAGTTTTTAGACAAGTTTCCCTTGTAGGAATTTTTTTTGGGAATTGTCACCCCCTCTCCGGTTTTTTCTAATGGTCCGTCCCTAAGTTTAGTCTCATGCAGCGCTGAAAAAATATGACCTTATTTGGTAGCATACATGACATGTTTTGTCGTTATGGATGTTCCCATCGGCGAACATCGAGGGTCTCGGGTAAACAAAACTCACTGTTTCCCGTAGGGCCAGTCATCATGAAGCGCTTATTAACCAACATTTGAACGTTTGCCCGCTGGCTGCAACACGTCCGGCGGCGCCTAATTATCACATTTGTTAGAATGTAATGATACATTTTCATTTTTGCAAGTACAATATAAGTTTTCATCTGGTGTGTTTATCAACAGTGTTACCAAACGAAAGCAAAAAGATGATAAAAGTGAAAACTATCACACTTAACTAACGGTTTCGCCGAACAAAATGGACCGACGAGTCCGAGGTCTTGAGTACGAGTCGTACTCAATACCTCAGGCACACTTTTTCCCTATACGGACCTACTGGCCGGTGAATAACATATATACATGCTCTATGCTAATTAACTTTTCCTGCAAAAATTTATTTTGAAACGCACGGTTGCGTTTTGTTCGGCGAGCCATGATTGAATAACTCATGGGATTATACTGGGCTAGGTTCTGAACATAACGTTGGGAAGTTTCTTCTATTGCACATAGGGTGAATCCAAATTGGTTGAATTATTTCAAAACTCAGTCCTGTAAACATAAGCGAACTCTCACCAGAGGAACATCACTGACGTCTTTATTATATGAAGTACAGTGGAACCCGGTTAATACGGACACCAAGGGGGCATGAAAAAGTGTCTGTATTATCCAGGTGTCCGTACTAAGCGGGCTTTTAGAGAAAAAATGTCACAAACACATGTTTATCGATAAAAGGCTAAAGCAGAAAATTTTTTCGGCAAAAAAACGTTTTTAATTTCTGAACTGTACAAGTCACTGTATCATAGTCTCAGACTAAATACTTTACTGGCGTTCTTGAAACACGGCAACCAGGAATCAAAGTCCTATAAGCATCGGCCTTCGCGGAGGGTGATGCTAATAGCGACAGGCAAAGGAGGTCAAAGAGAAAGAAGGCCACAAGCAATAACTGCAAGGCTAAGGAAGTGAAACTTTGTTTTTGTAGGTTTAGTGGCAGAACTGATTGTATTAAAGACCACGGTACAAGGGTCAAACACCCGGAAGAAAGAGACAGACTTAACACACACGTCACGCTATTTTGCCATTGTTTTTAGTTATGAAATCGTATTGACCCGTAGATATCTGTCATAATTTGAACAGGTACAAGGTTTAGAATAAGTACATAATTGTGACAATGATAACAGAAGGTGCGCAGATAAGCAGTGTCCGTAAAGAGGGGTTGATAATGTATGAGAGTTTCATGAGTGCCCGTTGTCCGTATTAACCGATGTCCGTTTTAAGCGGGTTAATTTTTGATAAAATATATGAGATTTTCGTTCGGACAAGAAAATTGTCCGTATACAGATGATGACAATGCAAGGCGTTATGGTAACTTCAATGATTGTCTGTAATGTACATTCCTTTTGAAGCAGTATTCCACTGTATCTCTGTTACTGGTTTATAGCAATGATTCCTAGATATGGATGGGATAATTTGTATTATTAAAAACTGGATCATTGTATAATGCAATTCCAGTGTTTTGATTGGCTTAGCGGCCATGGTATATGAGCCATTATACCATGCCCGAGAAGAAGCGACCATAAATTGTTTTCTGGTTGCTCTTAAAAAGAAAATCAGCAAGGCCTACCAATATTACTTGATTGTTTTTAATAAAACAATTATTCCACTCGCGCTAGTTGGATATGAGATGATTATAGCCAACTCGGCGCTATGCGCCTCGTTGGCTATCTATCATCTCAGATCCAACGTGCGCTCGTGGAATAATTGTTAAATAAGCTATATAAACGTGTTTGAAAATGATTATGATAATGAAATGTTGATTAAATAATCAACTTCGATGCGCCTTAAATAACAAGTTTAAGCCCACTTTGAGCCAGTGTTCCTTGGTAAACTTAATCCTCAGTCTGTCAGACCTCGGAAATGACGTCATCTTATGACTTTCATAATACGGGCACTTATTTATTAAGGGCACTTAGACCCGTCCTTTTGGTGTCCTTATTGTATTTATCTGCTTTAAAACTTTACCTGTTAAGGTTTAATCAATCCTTCCATAACGGTAAAATTACTCCTCGTTTCTGATAGTTGAGCAGAAATAAAGTTCCATGAAATTGCGGACAATGTGGTTAAAATCAATCCTTTGTTTTGGTTAAATTTAAAAAAGATTCAATCACTCTGTGCTTCATATGTCTGCAATGTATTAAGTGCTTGAACTTGGAAAACTGCAAACTGGAAACTAGCCGATAGAAAACTGAACATGGAATCGGTAAATGGAGTACGCAAGCACGCTATTATCATCCATTCAAGTCAGACAAGTCAAGCGGGGTCAACAACGTTACCAGGCTCTCTCCTCTTCACCTTTCCAAGGGATGGTAAGAGGAGAGAGATTGAATACGAACACATTTCGCGCGAAACAATTTCAAAAAACTTTGGCCCTCTCTCAGCCATCAGTTTTAGACCCAACCCATGCTCTAAAGCTATTTTCATATGGTTCCTTCGCATGCAAGTTTCCTCCAGCCACAAAACTGGCAACATTTCCTGATTCTAAATGGAATAGGATTAAGGACGATGCCTACTAATAGAAACTTGTTTTTGTGTGGTTTATGACTATACAGGGAAAGCAGATATTGAGCAAGGGCTATTGAAATCCAGAAATAAAAATTGGGGGTTAACCACGCATTTTTTTACAGATAGTTAGGCAACAATTATTCTAAAAAAACAGTAAAAATGCATGGTTACCCAAATTTTCTTTTTTGATACCAAGGACACTTGCTATATTCTGCTTTTTCTGCATCGTTTTAAACCGTAAAAAATATCCCTCTATTAGTAGGGCCACCCATAGGAAACCAGAGTATGTCGAGATGCGCAAAACGTATGCGCAGTAACAAAAGCTCTACAACAGTTCTTTACATAAAACATCACCGGAATGGTGAATCTCCATGCCTGGGTTTTTCGTCATCTTTTAAGTTATTCCAAAAATTTTTTTTGTCAATCATACAACATGACTGGAGGTCGACAACTATTTTCCCATGATTACGTAGAAACTGGCCTCCGTGGCATATCTACGAAGAAGGGTCTGGGTGAGGTCCGGGTGCCCACCCCTCCCCCCTCTCCCCCTTACCTTCCAAAACGGCATTTGCCTACTTTGTATTGAAATGATCGATGTGTTGAGATAGAACTAGTTGACCAGGAAAATTTTAAGGAGAATTTAAATTTGATGAAGTTGAGCGATAGGTCCTTGCTTCTGCATGCAAACTACAACCTCGAGTCGGACAAACTAGTTGACATACGTATATCATCGCGTTGACACTGACAATAACAAAAATTTTACATTGTCCACTCAAAAATAGATATATAAAAGGACAATTTTTCTAATAGTTCTTAGAAAAAAATTCAATCTTGCACTCAAAATAAATGTGATCATGTGAAGATATTGGTCTTGTGTTAACGTATTAATGACAAACATAAGAGGCATTTTCCTTCCGGGCTACTGTCTGAAATGTAATCAATGGACACCTCCTATCCAAAATACTGTATCAGCCCCTAAACTGTCAATAAAACTCTGGTACCTCTTGATACAGGTCAAATTTTCTTTACAGTATAAAAATATTTTATCCGATGGTTCTGACATTTTTAATGGTTCGCCAAATTCTTTCTTTCCTGTCTTTCGGATAGAAAAATTAAACTCAGTTACGACAAAGTCTATGTTCGTCTACCTTTTAATACTTTAAAATCAATCCTTTTACAATAACTAGACGATCGAAAATTACTGTTTCATGCATAACTACAAAATTACATTAGGTTTAGCAGTGGATAGTTAAAATCAATTTAGTTGGTTTGAGATGAGCCACATTTCTCTTAGTCTAAAATCAATTCATGCTTTCACAATAAAAAAAACTGCTATAAGTGACAAATTTCTAATACCTCAACAGAGTTTTACTTTATTGTGATGGGCTTGATATTACGCAATCAACAAAGCTTTCCACTAACGGGCGATTAAGTAAATAAAGCATGTAAATATATATGAAAATGAAATTGCTTGTCTACAGTGGAAGTACACTTTCCTTCCAATGCAAACTAGTTTACAGGCCGCATTCCACTTAAATAACGAGAGAAAAATAATCCAAATTAAACACGAGTTGAAAATCCCAGCTGGCTATTTTCAACGATGGCCAAGGAGTTGAATTCGGGGCCACCGAGAACAACTAGCACTCCAACAAATGGCCAGAGCAGGACATGAACTCGATGGCTCCGGATTACAAGTCACTAGGCAACGCCGCCTCCAATAATGTAACCGTTAAAGTACGTTATACCCTTTTTTATCTGACATTACCGACTCAAGAAAACTAATCATGGTTCTCTATTGATTCTCTCGAATAACTAAGGTGATGGTCTTCTGAAGATTTAGCCGTAACAATGGAAGACTTTGACATCAAAATATGATTGTTAATTTCAACATATTGTCATATACAGCCTATATAAGTATGGTCATGTGTCCATATGGCCACATCATTCAAGGAAGCATTTGGGCAAAAAATACAACCACTTTTTACTGCCTCCTGCAGACTGTCTGTAAAATATTTTATGGCTTTACGGCTATTAAGCACTTCATTACTCTACTTGGAACTTTCTAAATATTCCTTAAATTACTTTGTGTGGAATAGGCACTAATAAAATTAGAAGGTACCATGCCAATATTTTTGAGCAAGTCATGTATGCGGCTCGTTTAATTTCTTACTTGGAATGCCTCTGAAACAATTTAGTTACAATGTAAACTGTCTAACAAATTGTCTAAACGTACTGTTTGAGTTCAGGTCTTTTCCACACCACATCAAATCAGAGATGTTGTAAAGAAGCTCGTTTAATAACTGCCTAATATGTTATACTGTTAGTTTTTCGGTTTTCTTCTCTCTGGCCCTTTGTTAGTTTTTAATCTAGGTGTATACTGGCATTTTGTTTTTGTTGTTGTTGTTGTTGTTGTTGTTGTTGTTGTGTTTCATTGTTGCTGCGATGATTTGTTCAGTGTAATGGTAATGATGTCATGAAATCATTTGCCGCCAACCCAAAATTGTGTGGTTGCTTGTGGGTTCGAGGCAAAGCGGAATTTCTCATTCATATCGTGATAACTCCCAAAGTTGTCGCGTAATCGAGCAAATAAAGTGTACAAATAAAGTGTACAAGCCGTATGTCCAACTAGAATAAATTATAATAAGAGCTTTTGTTTGAAAACGTTATGCTGGCTTGTAATGCCAGCGAACGACTGTAAGCGAAATTTACATAAGATAAACAGCTAAATATGAGGCAGCAAAACTGCGGAAAACGAGTAATATGTCGAACGGTAAATCACTACATTTGTTAATGCGACCGAGAATGTTCACTTGTCTCCAGATACAAGTTGTTTAACGGATTTCGCATGAAACCCGGTGCTTTTAAAAATATAATTTCTAAAACTTAAGTGAAACGCGAAATCTCTCGTAACACAATATAAAGGTATTGTTTGAATTCAGTTCTTTTCCACATCACATCAAATCAGATGTTGTGAACAAGCTCGTGCAATAACTACCTAATATAATGTTATAGTTAGTTTTTCGGTTTTGTTCTTTTGCTTTGTTAGTTTATTCTATACAGGGATATTGTTTTTGTTGTTATTTTTAATGTTATTGTTGTTGCTTTTGTGTTCCTGCGATGCTTTGTTGTAATGGAGATGAAGTCATGAAATCATTTGCCGCCAACCCAAAATTGTGTGGTTGCTTCTCGGCTCGAGGTACAGCGGAATTTCTCATTAACACTATGATAACGCCCAAAGTTGTCCTCGCTCCATACTGAATCACCGGTCAACTTTCCGTGAAGATCACAGCAATCCCGGCAGTCAATGCTGATGTGGAAATTATATGTACCTTTCATGTAATAGGTTTGAGCCGTGCAATTCGTGCACTCGTTCCCCCGGATGTTGACAAACTCGTACTTGCGGCAGCCACCATCAACTTTTAGTAATGATCTAGTGATGTCGAAATCTTCAAATGAAGCTCGCAGGTAGTCTCTGTAGACTGTTCCATTTGTGTTGTATTGGCAGGTGGCTCGCCAGTGGGTGGATTGGTTTCTAAGCCATGCAAGGTCGTGTGGTCGTATCAGGTACGCCTGCCAGTTTGGGCTATCACTGCTGACCGCATTTGAATCGGAGTAGTCGTAAAAGACGGAGTTTGCCTGACAAAGAATGACCACAAGGTTACACAAAATGGAAAAATGCAAAAAAAAAATTATCTAAGATAAATTAACAGTTAATATAAAGCTACTCTATTAATCAATTGTTCTTTCTTCGAAAAAAGTTGCATATTATCCAAGCAAAAGAATAAAATTGTAAGTAGAATATGGTATATTATGAATAGTCCCCTATTTTTCTTAGGATACAATGTAGCAAGGCGAGCGAACCACACTTTCTTCCGCGCGCGCGTCGCGTGTTCTCGCGCGCAGGGCAATTTTCGCACTCGCTCACGTGGTTTACCCGCGTTACTATCCCTAAGAAAAAAAACTGGGATTGCTCGTAGTCTAAAAATATGAGAGAAATATCTAGCTGGTGTCTTCTTGTTTTTCTGATTTGTCTTTCTAAAGCTAAATCCCCGTCCTGAAGGTTTTCTTCTCGCAACTTATTATTATTATTATTATTATTATTATTATTATTATTATTATTATTATTATTATTATTATTATTATAACTTTAAAATTTGCGTAAATAACCGCAAGGGTCGTTATCTCTTTATCTCTTCTATCCCCAGTTCAAATACGTTAAAACCTAATATAAAGTGAAAAAGTGCATCTGAATTTTGTGTTAATGGTTAACGGAAACTATTACCCCAAAAAGACCGACGTTGGACCGGCTGAAGGACTCGATCAAGTTCCAAGCATAACCAGGCTCAGCGTGAAAGTCACAGAACACTTGCAAGGTTCGATTGCTGTCATCAGTGATGTTGTATAAGCCAGAGGTGACCTCGCCTGCTGCTTTGTAGGCCTGGCAGCTGGTCAGGGCCCTCCGATCGCAGTGCCTGCCAATAAATGGAACGGGACAATGACAGCTGTATCGAACACTCGTGGGCTCACATGCTTCTTCACAGGTTCCTCCATTGACACAAGGGTTGCTCTTGCAGCAGCCATTAACACATGCAGCGTCATCATCGCATGACGTCATACCCTGTTGTTATGGAAATAGAACAAACATTTGTGACTAACTACAGGTTCTCAAAGATGTCCTGTTACACCCAACAATTTCATGCAAGTGGTTTCACAACAGCTGTCATTGAGCGCACAAGTTTTCGAAGTCTGCTGGTCCTCTTATTTTTCTCTCGGAATAGTAAAGCAGCAAACCATGTGGGAGGTTGTTTTCTTGTCACACTCGTGTGTTGGCTCGCTCAGTTTACTCTGTGCAAAATAAGAGAAAACTTCTAGCCTCAAGTTTTTTTGCCACATTAAACCTCCTTTACCGTGGCTGACTAAGTACACGAAAACTTAACATAATTTCTGGAACAATTTCTCTCAAGTTTAGCCACAATATATCTGTGACTTGTTCCTCTCACTGCTACATTGTGTTGAGGTACGTCCTTCATTCTTTTGCTTATTGAGCGGAAGATATCGTCAATAGCGCCAGAACATTCTTTCGGTATTCAAATGAAAGCTAAATATCGAGCAGTGCTTTTCTACTAGAAGGATGTTACTGTTTATATCAAATTCTGGTCACAAATTTGTACGAACCCCTACAATTGAACTGAGCTTCTCATACGACGCCGCCTTAAAGAAAAAAATCCTACTATGTTGTCTCCTGTGTTCAGAGATGGTTTCGTTCCTTTTTAAGGACAAATTTATGAAAGCTAACACAATATGATCTGTTCTGATTCTTGACCGGAAAATTTAAGTTACAGAAAGTTTTAGGAATTAAACAGAATACTCTTTTCCGAATTTACGAGCTGTTTTTGGCTTCTTGAGGAAATGCTAGGTGACCTAACTTCGCATTTTTATCGAGATATTTGCCCCTCCGCAAATGATGGAAATTAGTTTTCCACAGTTGCGAAATTTTCAGCTGACATTTTGCCGATAAAAACTTAAGATTTTCTTTAAAACTTATTCCTAATTTCTGAGGCGATCAAAGCCTTTGGAACAGATATGAACCGTTACGTGCTCCAATTTCAGCTCAAAACCGACTTAATTATTTTGGGATAATAGAAATGAAGGTTAGACTTTTTTCCCGTAAAATATCCATCATAGACCGCTCTTAATAAGTCGTACACTTAGTCGAGTTAACAAAACATATCCACAACTGGCATTCGAGTCTCCAAATAGAGCCGGACTCGCTATACCCAGTAACATTTTGCTCGTCTACTCAAAGAGAACTTGGCTTCCTCACAAGCTACAAGGATTGCAGTCCGGCGTCGACATGTGGTCGTGTCTGGCAAGCGGCCCTAGCGTTGGTTTCAGGGCTTGGGTATCTTTTGTACGCTATTACACTGCACTCTTAACAGTATATATGTAGAGAATATGTAATATAAAAATTCACTATTGACAAAGAGCACGGAAGAACTGTATTAACTAACCTGTTTACTGGATTCTCGTCGAAGGTTATAATATCGTGAGCCTGGCGAATGCTTGAGGGAGCTCTTTTTGGTGTAATGGCTTTCCTCGTTTAATTCGCAAACTTTCTCTTTGGCATTTTCCTTATAGTTAAATGACAAACAGCGACAATGGTCGACACACAAGCTATGGCAAAGAATTGGGTTCAGTGTGGCAGACGTTTGAAAAACATGACCAACCAACTCGGAGTTCTCCACGGCATCTCCGTAGACATCGAGTAAATAGTTTTGGCACTTTCCTTTGCTGCAGCTTGTTTGAGCTTCAATAATTTGCACCAGAAGTAGAAGAAGGAGGAGAAAAAATGTGTCAGACCTCGCGGCCATCGTATTTCTAGCTAGATTACACTAGCTTCACATCAAGTTAAGTTTTCTAGAGTTGTATGTGCTAATAATGCACGCGAAGTAATCCCGCCGAAGTGGTCTACATGATGTTTTATATTCAGCTGCTTCTTCTCTTAAAACGATTGTCTTCCGTTGCAGTTCATTCATATTCAAATGTTTCTTGACAAAATATGTCGACTTTGTTGACTAAACGAACCACCTTTGAAATCATGAGTTTTTGTCACATGATGGTAATGTTAATTGTAAAATTTGCCTCTCATTTTTGACGGAAAACTGTTTACTATCTCGGTTGAGCGTGTTTCGTAGCTCTTAGAACCCTAGCCCTGACAAGTATCTATTTTCTTCTTGCAGTTATCAGTATCAGTTAACATACAAGTTATATCATGAGAACAATAAAACGGCTCGATCTTTAAACAAATTTGTCTAGCTAGTACTATGAGGTTAACTGGTAATGAGAATTGTATTGTATTGTATTGTATTGTATTGTATTGTATTGTATTGTATTGTATTGGGGTAAAGAGTGGACGTTGCAAAAGCAATAAGTTTTAGGCCAAGTCTTTGTATATAATTTTAACTGAAATGACTGATGTATGAAAATTCGCTGTATTTACTTTCCTCGCGACAGACCCAGAAAATTTCCCAAATATTGTCTCCAATTCAATGTGTTAGTGCTGCTTGCTACACGGTCAATTTTTAGTTCATCTATAAATTATCACTTCCAATGATTGTTAAAACGTAATTATGCATTTCTATTTTGGTATGTAATATTATTTTTCATCTGGTGTGTCTTACCAAATTAAATAAATAAAGTAAAAAAACTGCAATAAAAAATGAAAACGAAAACTACAACATTTTACTACGGTTTCGCAGAACAAAATGTACCAAAAACAGCTAAACAATTGAAGAAAAGATTATACTGTATACTAATTGACATTTCCTGCAAACGTTTGTCCTAAAACGCGCGCGTGCATTATGTCGGCGTACGCTGTTTCAAGTATGAGTGAGTCGAATTCGACATAGAGTCGGGGTGTCGAATGGTCCCTTAAAACTTTCTAGTCCTCACACAATTTTCGCAATTGCTCGCATGCTCGGATTCTCGTTAAAGTTTGCTCGATTGCTCGAAATTTCGTAAATCATGCTTTGTGGGTTTTAGGGTACAGGAATAAGTGTATCTCTGCGTGGTACTGAACTCCTATATGAATCTGGTTGTCAAGTTCCGTTGAAAGCACACGACAATAACATAAGTTAACATATGTTGTTTTTAAGACAATTATATATGCTATAATTAGGATCGAGATAAAGTCCCACGGGCTTAACAAACATTAAACGTTAACGGTTAAGTTTTCTAGAGTTGTATGTGCTAATAATGCATGCGAAGTAATCCCGCCGAAGTGGTCTACATAATGTTTTTAATTCAGTTGCTTCTTCTCTTAAAGCGATCATCTTCTGTTGCAGTCTCTTCCGTATTTGTCTGAGCTATGTTAGGTAATAAATAATTTAGAGTTTATTAGTAAAGTTCGTCATCTGGCTGGCTGCCACCAGGCGGTTTTGGCGCTGCTTAGGGAAGTTGTTTTCGACCCATAAAATTTTAAATGAACTCGAAACTGTGCTCAATTTTTCTAAGATAATTTTTCGTGCGTTCGAAAAACATTTTCGCTCCGATCGGGCAGGGAAACACGTTTGCCAAATAAATTTGTTTGTGATCGATTGGCATTCGAGATGCGACATGAGGGTCGAACAGCTGGCTTAACGTTCATTCATATTCAAATGTTTCTTGACAAAATATGTTCCCTTTGTTGTTAAAACGTACCACGTTTGAAATCATGTGTTTTTGTCAAATGACAGAAATGTTAAGGACGGTGCCTATTTTTGTTACCGCGCATACGTTCTGCGCATCTCGAGATACTCGGGTTTCCTATGGGTGGTGCCTACTAACACAGGGATATTTTTGTGCGGTTTAAAACTATGCGGACAAAGCAGAACTCAGCAAACGCTCTGGGTATCCAAAAATAAAATTGGGGGTAGCCATGCATTTTTCAGAGATAAAGAAGCTTCAATTTTAAACAAAACGCCATACATTTCCTAGTTTTTTTACAGTTTTTTAGAAAAATTGTTGCTTAATTATCTCTAAAAAATGCGTTGTTACCCCCAATTTTCCTTTTGGAATCCAATAGCAATTGCTAAGATCTTCTTTTCCCGCATAGTCATAAACCACTGGTCATAATTAAACCAAACAAAAATACTTCTTTATTAGTAGGCACCGCTCTTAATTGTAAAATTTGCTTCTCATTTTCAACGGAAAACTGTTTACTATCTCGGTTGAGCGTGTTTCGTAGCTCTTAGAACCCTAGCCCTGACAAGTATCTATTTTCTCCTTGTAGTTATCAGTATCAGTTAATATACAAGTTATATCATGAGAACAATAAAACGGCTCGATTTTTAAACAAATTTGTCTAGCTAGTACTATGAGGTTAACTGGTAATGAGAATTGTATGCGTTAATATTGGGGTAAAGAGTGGACGTTGCAAAAGCAATAAGTTTTAGGCCACGTCTGTATATAATTTTAAGTGACATTACTGATGTATGAAAATTCGCTGTATTTACTTTCCTCGCGACAGACCCAGTATATTTCCCAAATATTGTCTCCAATTCAATGTGTTAGTGGTGTTTGCTACACGCTCAATTTTTAGTTTATCTATAAATTGTCACTTCCAATGATTTGTTAAAACGTAATTATGCATTTTTATTTTGGTAAGTAATATTATTTTTCACCTGGTGTGTTTATTAAGGACTGTGCCTACCATTGTTACTGCGCATACGTTCTGCGCATCGCGAGATACTCGGGTTTCCTATGGGTGGTGCCTACTAATACAGGGATATTTTTGTGCGGTTTAAAAATATACGGAGAAAGCAGAACTTACCAAATGCCTATGGTATGTCAAAAGAAAATTGGGGGTTACCATGCATTTTTCAGAGATAATTAAGCTTCAATTTAGGAAAAATGCCATACATAACTTTATATTTTGGCTTTTTTTAGAGATATTATTGCTTAATTATCTCTGAAAAATGCGTGGTTACCCCCAATTTTCTTTTTGGATTCCAATAGGCCTTGCTAAAATCTGCTTTTCCCGCATAGTCATAATCCGCACAAAAATACTTCGGTATTAGTAGGCACCGTCCTTAACAACCTTACCAAATAAATAAAGTAAAAAAACTACAATAAAAGATTAAAACGAAAACTACCACATTTTACTACGGTTTCGCTGAACGAAATGGACTAAACAGCTAAACAATGCAAGAAAAGTTTATGATCTATAGAAATTGACTTTTCCTGCAAACGTTTGTCCTAAAACGCGCTCGTGCATGATGTCAGCGCACACTCTTTCAAAAAATAATTGGTATGAGTTAGTCGAATTCAATATAGAGTCGGGGTATCGAAAGGTCCCGTAAAATTTTCTAGTGCTCGCAATATTTTTGCAATTGCTCGCATGCTCGGATTTTCGTTAAAGTTTGCTCGATCAGTGCTCGAAATTTCGTAAATCGTGCTTTGTAGCTAGGTTTTTTGGTACAGAAATAAATGTATCTCTGCGTAGTACTGAACTCCTATATGAATCTGGTTGTCAAGTTCAGTTGAAAGTACTCGACAATAACAAAAGTTAACATCGAGATAATTAAGATGTTAAAAGTGTTGCGTATTGTGGAGGTGTCATTCAGACTACAAGTTGCATTCTAATAAAAACGTGTGAAATTGAAACTGATAAAAGATTCAGCTGCTAGTGGAAAATTTACGAAGTGCTCGCTGCCCGCTAGTTGTATTTTCTAAAATGCTCGCTGTTCGCAAGACAGATTTGATCATTGTCCGTGCTCGCAAAAAAAAAAAAAGAAACCCCGCAGTGTTCGCGTGCTCGTGAAAGACCGTTCGATACTCGTTAGAGTGTTGGCAAGCATAATTGAATAATTCATGGCGGGATTATCTTGGGTTCGGCTCTGAACATAACGTTTGTAAGTTTCTTTCACCGTTTCGAGAATTTAATGTCGATATGCAGACTGTTTTTGTTAGACTAGAAGCAGTCCCTTAGTTTGCTCACGAACTCGAGAGAAGCGAGCGAACCACGCGCGCGCGCGCGCGCGAAAATTGCCTCCGCGAGGAAACAATTTTCGCGCGCGAAAATTGCCTCCGTGAGGAAACAATTTTCGCGCGCGTGGTTCGCTGGCTTTACTGTCCTAAAGAAAAATAAGGAATTGCTCTTAGTTTAATTCTTGTGGAAGTTTCATATTTATGTATAGGTACACAAAAATAGCATATGCAAAACCTGTGAATAGCGTTTTTATCGCGCTGTGATTGGCTGCGCATGCTCAAACTTAAAGGGGAAGTATCACGAGTATTTGATGTCATTCAGAAAAACCTAAATCGTTTGTGTGTCAACAGAAACAAGAAAATAATTCAGGTCTAGTTTTGTCATAAATTATCACCCCAGTGAAACAAAACTGTCGAGTAGTGCCTCTAGTCAGAGACAGAGTAGGACGGAATAGCCCATTTTACCACTTATGTCCAGGATCGACCTTGTTAGCAAGAATTTGCTAGCAAATTATTTTCGCAATTGTCGCAAATAAAACGGCTTTTAGAAAAGTATAGAAGAAATAGCAAAAATCGCAAAAGCAACAAGACATTTCCTTGCCAAGAGAAAAGACTGAGTAACAAATATCGCAAAAATCGCAAGAATAACAAATGTAAAAAGATTCAAGACGTAGAAAAAGATGAAGGCAAGAAGGGCCCCGAAATGTCCGCAAATATCGCAAAAGTAACAAGGATTTTTCTTGCTAGCTAAAAACATTCATTACAAATATCGCAAAAATCGCAAAAATAACTAATGTAACAAAATTCAACACTTAGATGAAGTTCAAGGCAAGGAGGGCCCCGGAATGTCCGCAAATATCGCAAATATCGCAAAAGTAACAAGGATTTTTCTTGCTAGCAAAAACCATTCACTACAAATATCGCAAAAATCGCAAGAATAACAAATGTAACAAGATTCAAGACTTAGAAGAAGTTCAAGGCAAGGAGGGCCCCGAAATGCCCGCAAATATCGCAAATATCGCAAAAGTAACAAGGATTTTCCTTGCTAGCTAAAAGCGTTCATTACAAATATCGCAAAAATCGCAAGAATAACAAATGTAACAAGATTCAAGACTTAAGATAAGATGAAGGCAAGAAGGGCCCCGAAATGTCCGCAAATATCGCAAATATCGCAAAAGTAACAAGGATTTTCCTTGCTAGCTAAAACCATTCATTACAAATATCGCAAAAATAGCAAGAATAACAAATGTAACAAGATCCAAGACTTAGAAGAAGTTGAAGGCAAGAAGGGCCCCGAAATGTCCGCAAATATCGCAAATATCGCAAAAGTAACAAGGATTTTTCTTGCTAGCTAAAACCATTTAACAAAATTCTACACTGGTTGAACAACAACCAACAAGTGAATATTATTAAGATGTGTATGCCCGTTCATTTATTTGAAATAAGGAATATCAGTTACAAACGTGAAGCTACTTATAATTACTGTCAGTAGCAAAACACTGTAATATCAATCAATGTATGCTTCGTTCTTAATTCCATCAACATACGGCTCAATGCATTGAAAGGAGTTTCGCTCACAGAACGGGGCAAATTTTAGCAACAAACGGAAACGTAAGCAGAACTTTTCATAGCCAGGAACAAAAAAAACAACATTCACGGCTTTCGTGAATTTCGCAACCAACACTTTCCCACCCAAACGACACGACTCTTTCTCGGATTATAAACGACTCCAAGCCCATACTTTCCGTCTTTTAAAGGTGACTCATGCAGTTCCGCCCACAACGTTTCCTCGTTCTTGACACTATAAAATGACAGAAAATTACCTGTCATGGGGCAGTCAACTGTTCACTAGTCATATCCGTCTCCAAGCGTTCTTCATTGCGATTTGTAGCAAACTCACACAAACGGTTAAAAGGAGAACTGGAACATTTTACTACACTATATGAGTACTTGTAGTAGTTCCGCCTACTGAATTTCTTGGAGACGAAGAAGAACGGCAGATAACCAACTGGTTACGAAAAGACAAAGGGAACTTCCTTCGCCAAAAATACCGTTCTTCCGTCAATCACATCTCCGAAAAAGAGGCAAAAGAAATACAAAAATGTATGACAATATTTCAACAACAGTCTGTCGCTGATGAGGAAGAAATTTTAAAAGAAATAGCGGAGATGGAGTACGAAGAAATCCTGCCGAATTTCGACTTAAATTTGGACCTAATAATTGATAAGTAAGAAGGTGTTGCAACACCCATGACAAGGACCCTGGACTATATGCAACATTTCTTTCATTTGGACACATAGTTTACCAATTGCACATTTTGGTAAATAGATTTTTATGAGTTTTTTACCTGCATGTTTTCACCGATTTTACTTGGTGTAATGAGTGTCAAAACAACCGTGGTGGGCCCGTTAATATTCGTTATATTTCTTATTTGATGATTGTAGATACCTTAGGCGGAATGAATAATGGCCATTCCTGACTGCTGTTATGGTTTGTGATGAATTACTTATATAATAAAGATAGATATTTATCAACGACAAATTATGGTGGCCTTTGGTTATTTTCGGACTTTAGAGTAATTCTTCCCAAACCGCTTGTTTCAATCACCTTTCATTGTTGTCACCTTTACAAAAATAATGAACTTATAACCGAATGTGACGTTTCAAGTTCTTACAAGTGTTCAAAAAACTTTTCAGGAGATAAACCCATAAAATTTACTACTTTCCGGTAAACGTAAACAAACAAAAACGCTCAAGACAACGCGCGGTCTCTGGGAAACTTTTATTCATTGCTATCAATATAAACAGTATGCTTAAATAGTGCGGCTACAAAAATAATTTACTACAACAAAATGATAACAGGCAAATGTCTAGAGTACTTCAATTCTGTTAATCCTTAGTCCCAGTGTCGGCAGGTTTAAAAATTCAAGGCCAAAGAAAGTTAATAATGGAAATTCACATCTCGTGACGATTGTATCTTACAAAGCAATTAAACTTCAGCGCCAAATAATCTTGCAAAACGTCCTGTTGTCCAGTCGTGTGTGTTACAATCGGAAAATAAAAACACAGTAGAAAGTAATGAGTAGATAATTATGAATAATAAACATTCCTTTGTGATCCGTGAACTCTGTTTAATTACTCTTTTTTAAGATCATTTTCCTAGGACTCAGTTTATTATCTGTATAACAATGGAACCTCCTCTGTTCAAGCAATACACCCTTGGGACCGAGTTGATAAAACCTTGTCTTTGACACGCCTGCATGCCAGCCCTATTAAGACATCAGTAGCCGACATTAAACAAAAAAATCATTTAAATCACACCTTAGCGGTAACGCGCTCTATTTCATTCCAAACAATACCGCTTACAACCAAGCACATATTTAAGCATCATCCTTTTACAGCCGGCGCATTTAACATTTGGCTGTCTATCGTGGTGGAAGGAATTGACTGTCACGGTATCCTGAACGATGGCGACCATGTTGCTTATGCCTTCAACTTCTTCTAAATTTTGAATCTTGTTACATTTGTTATTCTTGCGATATTTGTAGTGAATGGTTTTTGCTAGCAAAAAAAATCCTTGTTACTTTTGCGATATTTGCGATATTTGCGGACATTTCGTTCTTGCCTTCAACTTCTTTTAAGTCTTGGATCTTGTTACATTTGTTATTCTTGCGATTCTTGCGATATTTGTAATGAATGGTTTCAAGAGAGGATGAAGGTAAGAGAGGTAATCCCCCATATAGACCCTATTCCCATCGTAATCCCTCTGAAGTTATTTTTAGGCGGTATCGATTTTCTCGCGGATAATGTTACCTCGCGCGTTACGTGTCTTTCACCGTTTTTAATTTT